>NC_057803.1:514053168-514353168 GCF_018294505.1 Triticum aestivum
TGCTGCATCCTCCGTCGATTCCCCGTGGTTTTCCCTTCGTGTGTGGATGGCCGGTGCGGTTTTGGGTGGCGCGGAGCGCGTTTAGCTGCTCCCGCCGCTAGATTTGGAGTCTAATTTCATTTCATTCGAGTTTTCGTACTGTCTAGGGTTTGCCTCTTTTTTTTTTTATCATTCATATTCGTCACGCCTTTGGGGTTGTTTTCCCCCAAACAAAGGTGCCCGTTAGTTGGCTTGTGCTGTATTCAACGTGTGTGACACTGATATTTACCGCACATTTTGTGTTGGCTCAGTTGATGCGGTATGAGTAGGTTCTTGAGTTCGATTGACGCCGGTTTTGGCTGTTGAATTTGGTTGCAGTTGGGAACATTCCATACGATGCGACGGAGGAGCTGCTCGTGCAGATATGCGAGGAAGTCGGGCCCGTGGTCTCCTTCAGGTTTAGTTGTGCAAACCCTATCAGTTGTGTGTCTTTGTGCCACCATGTAGTTTTCTAATTTGACCATGTTGTGCAGATACACATGTTTGTTAGATTATTATCGGATTATTCAGTATCTGTTAAAATACCCATGTGCCCTCTTTCATTCTCTTTCAAAATGAGGAAATTGTTAGCCAGCTATATGGACATGATGCTTTTAAATCCAGCGCGTAACATCTGGAATATTGATTTTGTTTAAGTATGATGGCCTTATTGCACACTGCTGCTAAGCATGATCTCAGAACTCAATAGGTTGTCGTAGGGGTTGCCCTGCTTATGGATGCTGCCTCGGGCCTTTCGAAAGATAAGAGTGTTGAATGCTGAAATGATATCCTGAATATCTTATATAGCTAGTGTTATGGGATCACTTTCTGGACTACACATGCAAATGGAAATTAACCTTAACAAAAATAACAAGAAACCCGAAGATACACGTGTGTGCTGCTTCTTGATCACTGTTTCTCAACAAGTGACATTATACTGAAACTGGTTATGAGTTATTTCTATCCCTGATAACCTTTTTAGCGTTCGACGAAGCTGATGACAGTGTTGAGCTGTGACTGCTAGATACTGACTGCTCAAAATTGCTTGCAGACTGGTTGTTGATAAGGAAACCGGAAAGCCGAAAGGTTATGGATTTTGTGAATACAAGGATGAAGAGACAGCTCTAAGTGCACGCCGGAACCTTCAGGGTCATGATGTTAATGGTCGTCAGTTACGTGTTGATTTTGCTGAAAATGGGAGGAACACTGACAGAAATAGAGAAAAGGTGGAAGATCCTCAGTTTATTACTGTAGAAGAACCTTATTTCTCACCCAGCAAGTCCTATGTTAAGATGAAAGCTTGTATGGTTTTGGTTCCCATGAATTATAATACTCACTTTTCTCCAACTACCATGTGTCTCCTGTTTTGCTTTCTTGCACAGCATGTGTATGTATGTACAGATTCCTGTCTGTACATATGCACACCTGCTATTCTGCCTAAATAACTTGTGGAATTATCTTTCTGGTATTGCGGATCTTCTTTGGTATCGCGGTTCCAAAATCATCTCTAATGTCTCGATTCTGCCTTCTTTTACAAAAGTAACGTGCCAAAGTTACTGGGGTAACAAAAGCAATGTCATGCTTTCAAAGATCTCCAGAATTGTACTGAACACGTGACGTTCTCTGCAAATAGCAAAAGAAGAATTATCTTGTAGAGGATGTATATGTGGTCAATGCATCTTTAGTTGCATCCTTTGTGATATGGTCAAGCAATGGTGTTGCAATTACTAGTGAATTTATCTCTGAAATGATATATACAGTTGACTTTCTCTTTTGGCTTACCGTTACATTATTACTACCTTTCTCTCTCAAAATAAGTGTGATGTCCTTAGCTGCTATCAGCAGCCTTTGTATCTATCCCCACACCAGTGACTAATGCTGATCTGTATGTGCTGATTTTTGTTGCCAAGTTGTCAGAATGCATCCACAAGAAAATACTGTGTATCTAAGTTTCACAACTGGACGCAGTTGATTGGTTGATAGTGGTTTACATAGGGACACTATTTTTATGCTAAATTTTCTGGAGATCATAGTGAAATACTATTGCATGATAAGGTCACTAGTTTTCACTGCCATGTTGTAACTTTGCATATTTGGAACTAAGTAGCTTCATTACAGAAATGGAGTTAGTGCAATCAAAATTAATTTCATGCATGGGCAGTAGGAAATCTTAACCAATTGAAGTTGTCAATAAAGAAGCAGATCTTGACTTATTTTTTATATGTTTATGCATTGCAGGGTCGTGGAGGACCAGGAATGTCATCTACTGTTGGTTGGTTTCAATTTCTTGATCATCATTTTGTTTATCTGTATGTTTAAGATTTCAAACTTGCCAGTTTTATGTCCGTGCGTGCTGACATTGGGTTCTTGATGGAATCCTGCAGATGCTCAGAAACAATTAACCACAACTCCCGCTGTAGGGGACACCAGCCTTCATCAGCTTATTGGTCTTCCACCGGCAATACATGCTGCATCTGTGATGGCTGGCGTTCTTGGGGGAGCTCAAACTGCAAATGTACAAAATGGTTTACCTGTCCAATTTGGGCTTGGAAATGACCCTCTTACCCATTACTTGGCCAGGATGTCAAGGCATCAGTTGTATGAAATCATGTCTGAGTTGAAGGTTATATTGAAATATCAATGTCAATTATGAAGATTAAAAATTGCTCACTGCTAGTTTTAGCTTGTTAATGTTTTTTTTATGGCAGACCCTAACTACTCAAAATAACGACCTTGCCAAAAAACTGCTGCAAGGAATTCCACAGCTTCCAAAGGCCCTATTTCAGGTGACCTTCGCTACTGATTGCTCAATTAGTCAATTACTACCTCCGTATCAAAATATAAGACGTTTTTTGACAGGGAGTAGTACTTTCTGTCCCTGTTTTTGTGTACTTGTCCAAAATATAACATGATGGAATCTGCATGGGTTCTCCACCCAAAATCTGTGCCTATTTTTGCTTCATTCATCTTCACAAATTTCATACACCCTTCTTAATATAAATTTAACCAACTCGAAGTGTTCTGGTTATGCTTGTTAGAACTTTGATGTGATTCATGGTTGTCTTGTTCTCCCAGAAGGCAAAAAAATAAAAATAAAAAGTATGTTCCCTTAATTTATTGAATACTCCCTCCGTTCCTAAATATACAAGTCTTTTTAGAGAATCCAATGCGGACTACATTCGGAGCAAAATGAGTGAATCTACACTCTAAAGTATGTCTATATACATCTGTATGTAGTCCGTAATGAAATCTCTAGAAAGATTATTATATTTAGGAACGGAGGGAGTAGTTGTGTACAGATCAAATATTTGTTGCGTTCATGTGGAGGCCATTGTTGAAAGACAGGAAGGCCAGCCAACTTTATATGTTGAGCCTTGTGATTCCATGGAAGAACTTCTTTGAAATACTTTTGTTCATTGTTTAATTCACTCTAGGGTAAGAATGGAATATTCGAACATCATAACCATTTTCTTGTTGTAATGCAGGCACAGATAATGCTCGGGCTGGTGACACCTCAGATGGTATATTCCTGCTTTGTTCTGAGTTTGATGTACCTTATGTTTTCCTGATTCTCTAATATACTAACCCAGGTCTGTCGAAATCACAGATGCAGATGGCTAAGAGCCAACAACCCTCTAGTTCGTTGGCACAATCTTCTCACCTCAATGAATCATTTCCGCAGCCAGATGATGTGTTACCAATTGTTCATAAACCTCCACCAAACCCTAATGTCATGCAGGAACAAACTGCACTGCTGCATAACTTTCCTCAGTATCAGCATTCATCTCAGCCCCCAGTCAAAATGTTTCCGCATGGACATCAGTCTGGGGTGCTGGCACACCCTCCAATGCTACCTCAGCCCTTCGGCACCTCTTCCAGTGTTCCTACTCAACCCCTTGTAACCTCAGGAGGCTTGATATCACAAGTTCAGCCTTCATTTTTGACACAGCACCCTAGACCACCAGTTATGCCAACTAATGTACAGCAACTACCCTTGACCAATCCTCATCTCCCCCAGGTATTTTTTTTCACATATAAGGAGCTTATATGTTTCTTCACAAATGATGTGATAGGTAGCAAGCCAAAGTTTGTGATGAATTATTAATCATCTTGATTGGGTCTTCTAATTTACAGAACGCCTGTAAACTATGTACTAGAAACCAAACTGTACAGTACATCAACTATTCTTGTATCTTTGCTTAGGCCCTTAAATTAAGTGATTTTTTCTAGTCAAGTTGGATATGATTCACTAATTTTACCGTCCACAAAACTCGTGTCACATTGCAGGTTGCTGCTGAACCTGAGATATTTCCGAAGGAAATAAGATTGCCTGATCGAGCTAGTCATCAGGCAGAGTTAGACCATCCATCGAAACTGAGAAAATTGGAGGACGGAACATTGACGCCAGGAATTGTAAACAATAGTCCTGCTGTTTATACTGCTCCATCGCAGGTCATCCCTACTGGACCATCAGGGAGCTATAGTTCTGGTGCTGTTAACTTTCAGCAACCAGAGAATGAAGCGCCTCAGGTAATCCCCTCTAGATTTTAATTTTAGTTTCCAGCTTTCCTGTTATTTTATTATACCTTCCGTTCTTGGATGCTTAAATTCTACAGAATCTGACCTGACTAAAGTTCTAAACATTTTGCATCATGTCTCTGGAATTGAATTGTACCGAGACACAAGGTTTCTAGACTTGAAATTTTCATGTGTTCACAATTCCAATTCTTCTTGTAATGGTGCAGCTCACACAGGACGACGAGTCAGCCCTTCTGCAGCAAGTCTTACAACTGACACCTGAGCAGCTGAGTTCATTGCCAGTGGAGCAGCAGCAGCAGGTGATACAGCTTCAGAAGATGCTATCAGCTGGTAAATAGCGGCATAACGCCAGCTGAGTAAGCACAGCGAAATTGTTAACCTACATAGTCAAACATTGAAGAAGGCTCGTCTAGCCACACACACACATACACGTAACTTCTCAACTTTGTTGGTATCTCTGGGCCATCAGTTTTGCTCCTGATGATTGATTTATTTGGCATTCTTTGTAAAGTTGAGGTAAAAATGTGGTGGCAAAAGAAGTTGTGAAGAAAGATGATAATTGTCCATTAGTTCTGTAACATTTGAGAAAACAATAATCTTATGAAGAGAGGGAGTTGTATTTGTGTTCCAGAATTGTTTGCAGAATCAGATTTTTGTTATGTCTGTTTATTTCCGACGATCTGAAAGCTATTACTGAAGGCACCGGTTGTATGCATGACAAATTTGTTACATTGCTGTTGTGGGTCCAGTATGTTCTTCAAGTGCCCTGATCATTACATGAAAGTTGCAAATGAGTGAAATCGGGTGATAGTATCAATTTTGCAAAAAATATTTGTGGCCACATTTGTTTCCACAAAACTCGAGTTTTTGAAAGTGCCCTTCGAATTTCAATAAATAAAACGTGTACACGTGTAAAAACTCTAAATCTATGAAACAGTTCTCGTTTGTGGCCCTGCACCCACACACGATGTACTATTATTTGCTATTTTGCATAGTTTGTGTAGTACTCCCTCTGCAAAGTAATATAAGAACTTTGAATATCCGATCTAGAAGGTCACATATTACTTTACAGAGGGAGCACTTTGGTGTACGCACACGTGATTTCTTCGAGGATAGAATATTTGAAGAAAAATCGTTCACATCAGGCAGCTGATTTGTCCCGACGCATCTGATCCCCAAATCAGACCCTCTTATTTTTTTTACGGATTGTCTTGACTTTCTGCGCGTGTATGGCTCAGCCTGGAGCTTGATTAATTTGCGTGCGTGTTTTTTTTTTGCGAGAAAAACTTTCATTCCATTCATCTTCAATGTTTTAACCTTCATCGTTGTAGATCCCAGTGTATTTGCTGCCATGCACTAGCTATAAGACACGACAAGGTTTTTATTAAAAAATGACACTGCGATTGTTGTTATTAACTCAAGAGGGGAACGTAAAAGAATAAGCAAAACTATTATTTGCCTAGTTCAAAAATAAATAAAAAGGAGTATTAGTCGCCTTTAAAGAAAAAATTGTGTGTTTTGCAAGCTGGACGTGTGCCACTGAAAGGCCTGGTGGCCTTTGTTACAAGACAAAAGCGCAAATATGTGATACAATGAATGTTGCAAGTCGGACGCTTGACGCTGCAAGACAGATCAAAGTTGCTGCAAACCGAGCGAACGTTGTTGCAAGGTCACACGCCGTTTCCCCCACAAAACCATCCACCATTTTTTTCCTTTTTTTTTGCAAAATTTGGACTGCCATGTTGCAGAGCGGGCCACGTGGCGCTACATGCTGCACGGCCGAATACTTGACGTTACAAGGCCCAATGTATGACGCCACAAAGCTAACAAACTGGAGAGCAACTAATTAACGAGCGCTCCTTCAGGAGCCTCGCAACGATCAATGCCACTTGGCGTGCTCTCAGTCATTCGCCACGTGTCGCACTCTGGGCGCTCCCTCTGAATTTTTTTTTTCGCACGCGTTTTTCGCTTTTGACATGACTTCAAATCTTACAGCTCATCAAGTGTCGGAGTGAGACTCGATGATTTTATTAGGGTAGCGGAAGCGTATATAATACAAGTGACCAACTCCAGGATCGCACGGGACTGACTGGGACTCCTCTAGGCGTTGGACTCGCTATCGAACTTTTCATCCATAAGATCGCCTTCGTCAACATCTGGCCAAATCAACAAGCCAGGCGAGTACTTTGAATGTACTCGCAAGACAGTTTGGACATAAGATATAATAAATGCAAACATGATGCACATGAGCAGATTAGTAATGTACACTCAGGTAATAAATTTGCACTGCATGATAAATGAAAGGAAGTCAGGCGGTAGTCCTCCCGAAATCCTAATAAAATAACTGAAGGCCGATCGGGTGTCTGAAGCGACGCCTCGAAAGGAAAAATAAATTAACATGCCACAGCCGGGCGTCAAGGCGACACCACATAAAGGGCTTATATTGAAATGTAAATGACAGTACATGCCACAGTCGGACGTCTAGGTGACATCTTGAAAAGAGCTTATAATGAAAGTAAATAACAAGGTTACCACAATCGAACGTCTAAGCGACATCACATAAAGGGCTTATATCAAAAGTAAATAATAAGAATGCCACAGTCGGACGTCTAAGCGACATCACATAAAGGGCTTATATCAAAAAAATAATAATAACAGGAATGCCACAGTCGGACGTCTGAGCGACATCACATAAAGGGCTTATATCAAAAGTAAATAACAAGAATGCCATAGTCGGACGTCTGGGTGACATCACATAAAGGGCTTATATTTCGTCATTCGAATTCAAGTAGCTCATGAATTTAAATCATCCTAGAGAAATACTCAGTACATAATAATAAACTGGTTAGTCCGTCCACGGGATTAACTTTCAGCCGGGATTACCACTCTCAGTTTCATGTTTATCCTCCGGAGACTGTCACTGAGACTGACACTGAGACTGACACTGATATGTTGATCAAAGTCCTTGATCATGGACATGGTTACTCGGATGGTTTTGACTCTACAGAGTTTGTACTCTTTACCCACATCCAACAGATTACAGTAGTCACAAAGGACTAGTTCCATTTACGGTGTATTAGAAGAAACACATCTAACCAGTACACACCCATTCCACATTCTGTTGCCAGGGATCGCCCTAGGCAATGTTCAAGAAAAACTCTGAGACGGGGAGGCTACAACCTCGAGTAACATGGGATCAAATTTATATTCGCGCGCTCTAAGGGCTGCCCCCCCCCTCGGTCCCAACCGGAAACACCCATGCCCCCTGACCGGATGACAAGCTTTAATCCAGGGCCATGGAACCCTCATCACGGCCCCTCTATATGGCGTGTACGAGGAAATAGGTTAGCAACTGACTAGACCGCATTCTTTGCAAAAGACATGTGGCGGCACAAAAAAAAAGATGAACGGGACATGACTTGATCCACGATAATACCGGAGTTAAACGGTTGCCATAAGACTGGCATGCTTCAACAATACCATCTTACCACCTATCATGCCACCACATGATCAGGTTATATCACCATCATATGAACACATCATATTTCGGAGTCCACTTGTAGCTTGCCTTGCATGCAATATAACATTCACAATTGCTTATATAAACATGCCATGAGAAAACTACTCAAGCAAACATGCAAAACACTCATCATATCAAAGGTTCAAACATGCTTGCCTGGTTCGGAGTAGTCAGAGTCTAGCTCGGCGAAGTTTGCGGTTCCGTCACCTCCTTCGGTATCTATGGTATAAAAAAATGGATACTACCGTGAATACCGTGCGTGCATAAAAATTGCTCCAAATATTTTTCAAATAAATATGATAAAAAACTAGACAGAAAAATAAAGATGACAGAAAAGAATCAACTCAAAATCATCTTTTGTTTAAAAGTTATAAAGGTTTTAGTCCAGGGACTAATCTGTGATGAAACGGAAACTTTTCAGGGGCTAGTTTAGAAAAACAGAAAACGCTTCGGTTAAAAATACGCTAGCCCAAAGGAAAAACATACTTTGCCCGAAGGCGCTTTCAGAAAACGTTTCAAATAGCAGAGGAGGGGCTGACGAGGGGGTCCCACCCGTCAGGTTTAAAAAATTGAAAAAGAAAACAAAGCACACCGGCGCCCGAGGATCGCGGTGGTCGCCGGCGTCGATCCATGACGAGGTAGGGGAAACGAAGAGTACCTACGGGTTCACGAAGCTCTTCCGCATCTGTGGGTGGTGGAGTTGGTCGTCGGCGAGCACCACGTTGACGGCGGCCTCCACTCCGACCGACGGTGGTTCGAGCGGTAGTGGATCTCGCCGAGGAGGGCTGCAGACGCCAAATTGAGGCTAGGGTCAGAAGAGTGGGAGCACTAGGAGGCTACTGGCAAGGTTTGGGAGGCAGGGGTGCCCTCAC
Source organism: Triticum aestivum (assembly GCF_018294505.1). Taxonomy (NCBI): domain Eukaryota; kingdom Viridiplantae; phylum Streptophyta; class Magnoliopsida; order Poales; family Poaceae; genus Triticum; species Triticum aestivum. The sequence goes on from NC_057803.1 coordinate 514,062,118, forward strand.
CGGAGAGAATCGTGTCGGAGCCCGAAGCGGATCGGGGCGGCCGGAGTTGGGGAAGAAGACTTTCCCGAGGCCCTCCGATGAGCGTGGCGAGGTTCTGAGGAGAGGAGGGGACGTGCTGGGTTGAGCACGAGCTCGGGGTCGCTATTTATAGCCGGCCCGAGGCGGTTGCCGAGAACAGGATAACTCCGCCGAGCGATTACGGCGAGGCAGTGGTCGGGCTAGAGGTTTAGGTGATTGGGCATCATCGTGTTGGTCCACTGGTTCCGTTCAAGGGCTAAACTTGGTATGACTTGGGTGATACTCCAAGATCTCGACGGAACGGCCTCACGGGCACGTCGGTGGTAGGGAGCGCGCTCTATGCTTTCCAGGCCACGACGACGGCTCTGTAGCACGTACAGGGAAGGGGACAGCCACACGGAGGCTCTTGGAGGATTGGGCGGTGCTGGACGGCGCTGGACGGCGCCGTTCCACGCTGAGCCTCTCTGGCGGCCACAACGAGTGTTGATGTCGCCGCTCACAGGGGCGATGTACCCCTGCCAGCTCACCGCCGATGCTCGCAACCATCCAGGCAACCGTGCGGCGCGATGGATAAGAAGGGGGAGCAGTGAGCAAGGCGCCAACGCGCGCACTAGCGAGATCGACGCCAAGTTCTGAAGAAAACGACACTGACGACTGAACCAAAACACTGAAACTCTGAATTTGACAGGAACAGTGCACGCCAACTGTTCGACGAAATGATTTAGGCACGTGGAATTTTTTCATGGAGCTGGGACTTGGTGAGGTGGTCTCTTGATGCATCTAGAGGCTGCCTGATTTATCTCAGATTTTTAGGAAAAGAAAAGGAATGAATTTCACCAAAAATGGCAAATCTGGTCCAAACTTGCAGTAAGCAAATTTGGAAATATTTGAACTGTGGACTAGTGGATGTTGATGGATCTTGGTTGAGGGTACCAAGGACTAGTTGGGGTAATTTGTTTGGGCTCAAAAACTTAAAGGATCTGGTACTTCCTTTGTAAATCCCAAGAGTCCAAACTAAATTACAGAAAAATGTTTGAGGATAAATCAAATAGAAATAAAATCTAAAAGAGGTTGAAACTTGCTGGAATTGGATGTTTGACTTGACCCAAAGTAGGGAGGTGGGTTTGGAAGAAAGATTTCAACATGTGACATGGCAAAAGAGAAAGGTTTGAATGGGAAAAGAATAAATCCATAATCCATACGATTTCTTTTTAATAGAAGGAATTGTAAAAACTTTCCAAAAACCATTTGGGTTGAGCCAACCCAATATGAAAAACCCTCAAGACCAAAATCAAGGTTGGAAAGAACCCATGACATACTTGTCATAAAAGGATTTGAGAAGGAGAGCCTTTTAGAAAAATTTAATAATCTCCTTTCCATCAAAAGAAAAAGGAAATTGATAAAAACCAAATCAAAATTTTTGGAGTGTTACATCTGGGCCGCTTCATCCAACAATACCGCCGAACCAAAGTATGACATGCTGGTAAGCAGTATGACTTATATCGCCCACAACTCACTTGTGTTCTACTCGTGCATATGACATCTACGCATAAAAACCAGGCTCGGATGCCACTGTTGGGGAACGTAGTAATTTCAAAAAAATTCCTACGCACACGCAAGATCATGGTGATGCATAGCAACGAGAGGGGAGAGTGTTGTCCACGTACCCTCGTAGACCGAAAGTGGAAGCGTTAGCACAACGCGATTGATGTAGTTGTACGTCTTCACGATCCGACCGATCAAGTACCGAACACACGACACCTCCGAGTTCAGCACACGTTCAGCTCGATGACGTCCCTTGAACTCCGATCCAGCCGAGTGTTGAGGGAGATTTTCGTCAGCACGACGGCGTGGTGACGATGTTGATGTTCTACCGATCCAGGGCTTCGCATAAGCACCGCTACAGTATTATCGAGGTGGACTATGGTGGAGGGGGGCACCGCACATGGCTAAGAGATCAATGATCAATTGTTGTGTCTCTAGGGTGCCCCCTTGCCCCTGTATATAAAGGAGCAAGGGGGGTGCGGCCGGCCATAGGAGGAGGCGCGCAGGAGGAGTCCTACTCCTACCGGGAGTAGGACTCCCCTCCTTTTTCCTAGTTGGATTAGGACTTGGGGGAAGGAGTGGAGGAGAAGGAAGGAAGGGGCGCGCCGCCCCCTCTCCTTGTCCTATTCGGACTAGGGGGAGGGGCGCATGGCCAGCCCTTGCCTCCTCTCCTCTCTTCCACCTAGGCCCACTAAGGCCCATTTGATTCCCGGGGGGTTCCGGTAACCTCCCGGTACTCCGGTAAAATCACTATTTCACCCGGAACACTTTCGATATCCAAACATAGGCTTCCAATATATCAATCTTCATGTCTCGACCATTTTGAGAGTCCTCATCATGTCCGTGATCACATCCGAGACTCCGAACAACCTTCGGTACATCAAAACATATAAACATAATATAACTGTCATCGTAACGTTAAGCGTGCGGACCCTACGGGTTCGAGAACTATGTAGACATGACCGAGACACGTCTCCGGTCAATAACCAATAGCGGAACCTGGATGCTCATATTGGCTCCTACATATTCTACGAAGATCTTTATCGGTCAGACCGCATAACAACATACGCTGTTCCCTTTGTCATCAATATGTTACTTGCCCGAGATTCGATCGTCGGTATCTCAATACCTAGTTCAATCTCGTTACCGGCAAGTCTCTTTTACTCGTTCCGTAATACATCATCCCACAAATAACTCATTAGTTGCAATGCTTGCAAGGCTTAAGTGATGTGCATTACCGAGAGGACCCAGAGATACCTCTCCGACAATCGGAGTGACAAATCCTAATCTCGAAATACGCCAACCCAACAAGTACCTTCGGAGACACCTGTAGAGCACCTTTATAATCACCCAGTTACGTTGTGACGTTTGGTAGCACACAAAGTATTCCTCCGGTAAACGGGAATTGCATAATCTCATAGTCATAGGAACATGTATAAGTCATGAAGAAAGCAATAGCAACATACTAAACGATCGTGTGCTAAGCTAACGGAATGGGTCATGTCAATCACATCATTCTCCTAATGATGTGATCCCGTTAATCAAATGACAACCCATGTCAATGGCTAGGAAACTTAACCATCTTTGATCAACGAGCTAGTCAAGTAGAGGCATACTAGTGACACTCTGTTTGTCTATGTATTCACACATGTATTATGTTTCCGGTTAATACAATTCTAGCACGAATAATAAACATTTATCATGATACAAGGAAATAAATAATAACTTTATTATTGCCTCTAGGGCATATTTCCTTCACATAATTCCTATTTGCAACAATAAGAACGTCATTGATTCTTCCCATACGTTTCTTAATAGTGGAATCCGCAAGGTGCAAATTTAGAGAGCAATCATCAAAATCGCGGAAACCTAACAAATCACACAAAGTCTTCGGAATCGTGGAAACACTAGCACCCAAATCACATAAAGCATAGCATTCATGATCTTTAATTTTAATTTTAATAGTTGGTTCCCACTCATCATAAAGTTTTCTAGGGATAGAAACTTCCAATTCAAGTTTTTCTTCATAAGATTGCATCAAGGCATCAATGATATGTTTAGTAAACGCTTTATTTTGACTATAAGCATGAGGAGAATTTAGTACGGATTGCAACAAGGAAATACAATCAATCAAAGAGCAATTTTCAGAATTAAATTCCTTGAAATCCAAAGTAGTGGGTTTAGCAACATCTAGGGTTTTAATTTCTTCAATCCCACTTTTATCAAATTTAGCATCAAGATCAAAAAATTTCAAATTCTTGGAACGCCTTCTAGGTAAAGGTGGATCATATTCAGTACCATCATATTCAAGATTCATATTGCAAAACAAAGATTTAATAGGGGATGTTGGGGAACGTAGCAGAAATTTAAAATTTTCTACGCATCACCAAGATCAATCTATGGAGTCATCTAGCAACGAGGGAGAGGGGAGTGCATCTACATACCCTTGTAGATCGCATGCGGAAGCGTTCAAGAGAACGGGGTTGATGGAGTCGTACTCGACGTGATTCAAATCACCGATGACCTAGTGCCGAACAGATGACACCTCCGCGTTCAACACACGTACGGTTAGGAAGACGTCTCCTCCAACTTGATCCAGCAAGGGGGAAGGAGAGGTTGATGAAGATCCAGCAGCACGACGGCGTGGTGGTGGAAGCAACGGTGATCTCGGTAGGGCTTCGCCAAGCGCAGGGAGACGGAGGAGTGTCACGGGAGGGAGAGGGAGAGGCCAGGGGCTTGGGTGCGGCTGCCCTCCCTCCCCCCACTATATATAGGGTGCCTAGGGGGGGCACCGTCCCTAGGAGATCCAATCTCCTAGGGGGGGCGGCGGCCAAGGGGGTGCCTTGCCCCCCAAGGCAAGGGTGGCGCCCCCGCCCCTAGGGTTTCCAACCCTAGGCGCAGAGGAAGGCCCAAGGAGGGTGCACCAGCCCACTAGGGGCTGGTTCCCCTCCCACTTCAGCCCATGGGGCCCTCCGGGATAGGTGGCCCCACCTGGTGGACCCCCGAGATCCTTTCGGTGGTCCCGGTACAATACCGATTACCCTGAAACTTTCCCGATGGCCGAAACTTGACTTCCTATATATAAATCTTCACCTCTGGACCATTCCGGAACTCCTCGTGACGTCCGGGATCTCATCCTAGACTCCGAACAACTTTCGGGTTACCGTATGCTAATATCTCTACAACCCTAGCGTCACTGAACCTTAAGTGTGTAGACCCTACGGGTTCGGGAGACATGCAGACATGACCGAGACGCCTCTCCGGTTAATAACCAACAGCGGGATCTGGATACCCATGTTGGCTCCCACATGCTCCACGATGATCTCATTGGATGAACCATGATGTCGAGGATTCAATCAATCCATATACAATTCCCTTTGTCAATCGGTACGTTACTTGCCCGAGACTCGATCGTCGGTATCCCAATACCTCGTTCAATCTCGTTACCGGCAAGTCACTTTACTCGTGCCGTAATGCATGATCCCGTGATCAACCACTTGGTCACATTGAGCTTATTATGATGATGCATTACCGAGTGGGCCCAGAGATACCTCTCCGTCATACGGAGTGACAAATCCCAGTCTCGATTCGTGCCAACCCAACAGACACTTTCGGAGATACCTGTAATGTACCTTTATAGTCACCCAGTTACGTAGTGACGTTTGGCATACCCAAGGAACTCCTACGGTATCCGGGAGTTGCACAATCTCATGGTCTAAGGAAATGATACTTGACATTCAGAAAAGCTACAGCAAACGAACTACACGATCTTTGAGCTATGCTTAGGATTGGGTCTTGTCCATCACATCATTCTCTTAATGATGTGATCCCGTTATCAATGACATCCAATGTCCATAGTCAGGAAACCATGACTATCTTTTGATCAACGAGCTAGTCAACTAGAGGCTCACTAGGGACGTGTTGTGGTCTATGTATTCACACATGTATTACGATTTCCGGATAACACAATTATAGCATGAACAATAGACAATTATCATGAACAAATAAATATAATAATAACCATTTTATTATTGCCTCTAGGGCATATTTCCAACAGTCTCCCACTTGCACTAGAGTCAATATTCTAGTTACATTGTGATGAATCGAACACCCATGCAGTTCTGGTGTTGATCATGTTTTGCTCTAGGGAGAGGTTTAGTCAATGGATCTGCCACATTCAGGTCCGTATGTACTTTACAAATCTCTATGTCTCCATTTTGAACACTTTCATGAATGGAGTTGAAGCGACGCTTGATATGCCTGGTCTTCCTGTGAAACCTGGGCTCCTTGGCAAGGGAAATAGCTCCAGTGTTGTCACAGAAGAGAGTCATCGGGCCCGACGCATTGGGTATGACTCCTAGGTCGGTAATGAACTCCTTCACCCAGACTGCTTCTTGTGCTGCCTCCGAGGCTGCCATGTACTCCGCTTCACATGTAGATCCCGCCACAACGCTTTGCTTGCAACTGCACCAACTTACTGCCCCACCATTCAAAATATACATGTATCCGGTTTGTGACTTAGAGTCATCCAGATCTGTGTCGAAGCTAGCATCGACGTAACCCTTTACGACGAGCTCTTCGTCACCTCCATAAACGAGAAACATATCCTTAGTCCTTTTCAAGTACTTCAGGATGTTCTTGACCGCTGTCCAGTGTTCCATGCCGGGATTACTTTGGTACCTTCCTACCAAACTTACGGCAAGGTTTACATCAGGTCTGGTACACAACATAGCATACATGATAGACCCTATGGCCGAGGCATAGGGGACGACACTCATCTTTTCTCTATCTTCTGCCGTGGTCGGGCATTGAGACGTGCTCAATCTCGTACCTTGCAATACATGCAAGAACCCCTTCTTTGACTGATCCATTTTGAACTTCTTCAATATCTTGTCAAGGTACATAGTCTGTGAAAGACCAATGAGGCGTCTCGATCTATCTCTATAGATCTTGATGCCTCATATATAAGCAGCTTCTCCAAGGTCCTTCATTGAAAAACACTTGTTCAAGTAGGCCTTTATGCTTTCCAAGAATTCTATATCATTTCCCATCAACAGTATGTCATCCACATACAATATGAGAAATGCTACATAGCTCCCACTCACTTTCTTGTAAATGCAGGCTTCTCCATAAGTCTGTGTAAACCCAAACGCTTTGATCATCTCATCAAAACGAATGTTCCAACTCCGAGATGCTTGCACCAGCCCATAAATCGAGCGTTGGAGCTTGCACACCTTGTCAGCATTCTTAGGATCGACAAAACCTTCCGGCTGCATCATATACAATTCTTCCTTAAGGAAACCATTAAGGAATGCCGTTTTGACGTCCATTTGCCATATCTCATAATCATAGAATGCGGCAATTGCTAACATGATTCGGACGGACTTCAGCTTCGCTACGGGTGATAAAGTCTCATCGTAGTCAACCCCTTGAACTTGTCGATAACCCTTAGCAACAAGCCGAGCTTTATAGATGGTCACATTACCATCTGCGTCTGTCTTCTTCTTAAAGATCCATTTATTTTCTATGGCTCGCCGATCAACGGGCAAGTCAGTCAAAGTCCATACTTCGTTTTCATACATGGATCCTATCCCGGATTTCATGGCTTCCAGCCATTTGTCGGAATCTAGGCCCGCCATCGCTTCTTCATAGTTCGAAGGTTCACCATTGTCTAACAACATGATTTCCAAGACAGGGTTGCCGTACCACTCTGGTGCGGAACGTGTCCTTGTGGACCTACGAAGTTCAGTAGTAACTTGATCTGAAGCTTCATGATCATCATCATTAACTTCCTCTCTAGTCGGTGTAGGCACCTCGGGAACATTTTCTTGAGCTGCGCCACTTACCGGTTCAAGAGGTAATACTTCATCAAGTTCTACTTTCCTCCCACTTATTTCTTTCGAGAGAAACTCTTACTCTAGAAAGGACCCATTCTTGGCAACAAAGATCTTGCCTTCGGATCTGAGGTAGAAGGTATACCCAACAGTTTCTTTAGGGTATCCTATGAAGACGCATTTTTCCGACTTGGGTTCGAGCTTTTCTGGTTGAAGTTTCTTGACATAAGCATCGCATCCCCAAACTTTTAGAAACAACAGCTTAGGTTTCTTCCCAAACCATAATTCATACGGTGTCGTCTCAACGGATTTCGACGAAGCCCTATTTAAAGTGAACGTGGCAGTCTCTAAAGCATAGCCCCAAAATGATAGCGGTAAATCGGTAAGAGACATCATAGATCGCACCATATCCAATAGAGTGCGATTACGATGTTCGGACACACCATTATGCTGAGGTGTTCCAGGCGGCGTGAGTTGTGAAACTATTCCACATTTTCTTAAGTGTGTGCCAAATTCGTGACTCAAGTATTCTCCCCCACGATCTGATCGCAAGAACTTGATTTTCTTGTCACGTTGATTCTCAACCTCACTCTGAAATTCCTTGAACTTTTCAAAGGTCTCAGACTTGTGTTTCATTAAGTAGACATACCCATATCTACTCAAGTCATCAGTGAGGGTGAGAACATAATGATAGCCACCGCGAGCCTCAACACTCATTGGACCGCACACATCAGTATGTATGATTTCCAATAAGTTGGTTGCTCGCTCCATTGTTCCTGAGAACGGAGTCTTGGTCATTTTACCCATGAGGCATGGTTCGCATGTGTCAAATGATTCGTAATCAAGACACTCTAAAAGTCCATCTGCATGGAGCTTCTTCATGCGTTTGACACCTATGTGACCAACGCGGCATTGCCACAAGTATGTGGGACTATCATTATCAACCTTACATCTTTTGGTATTCACACTATGAATATGTGTAGCATTACACTCGAGATTCATTAAGAATAAACCATTCACCATCGGAGCATGACCATAAAACATATCTCTCATATAAATAGAACAACCATTATTCTTGGATTTAAATGAGTAGCCATCTCGAATTAAACGAGATCCTGATACAATGTTCATGCTCAAAGCTGGCACTAAAATAACAATTATTGAGGTTTAAAACTAATCCCGTAGGTAAATGTAGAGGCAGCGCGCCGACGGCAATCACATCTACCTTGGAACCATTCCCGACGCGCATTGTCACCTCGTCCTTCGCCAGTCTCCGCTTATTCCGCAGCTCCTGCTTTGAGTTACAAATGTGAGCAACCGCACAGGTATCAAATACCCAGGAGCTACTACGAGTATTGATAAGGTACACATCAATTACATGTATATCACATATACCTTTAGTGTTGCTGGCCTTCTTGTCCGCTAAGTATTGGGGCAGTTCCGCTTCCAGTGACCACTTCCCTTGCAATAAAAACACTCAGTCTCAAGCTTGGGTCCATTCTTTGGCTTCTTCCCGACAGCTTGCTTACCGGGCGCAGCAACTCCCTTGCCGTCCTTCTTGAAGTTCTTTTTACCCTTGCCTTTCTTGAACTTAGTGGTTTTATTCACCATCAACACTTGATGTTCCCTCTACTGATTTCAGCATTGAATATACCTCAGGAATGGTCTTTTCCATCCCCTGCATATTGAAGTTCATCACAAAGCTCTTGTAGCTTGGTGGAAGCGACTGAAGGATTCTGTCAATGACCGCGTCATCCGGGAGATTAACTCCCAGCTGAGTCAAGCGGTTATGCAACCCAGACATTTTGAGTATGTGCTCACTGACAGAACTATTTTCCTCCATCTTACAGCTGAAGAACTTGTCGGAGACTTCATATCTCTCGACCCAGGCATGAGCTTGAAAAACCATTTTCAGCTCTTCGAACATCTCATATGCTCCGTGTCTCTCAAGACGCTTTTGGAGCCCCGGTTCTAAGCTGTAAAGCATGCCACACTGAACGAGGGAGTAATCATCAGCACGTGACTGCCAAGCGTTGATAACGTCTTGGTTCTCTGGGACAGGTGCATCACCTAGCGGTGCTTCTAGGACATAATCTTTCTTGGCAGCTATAAGGATGATCCTCAGGTTCCGGACCCAGTCCGTATAGTTGCTGCCATCGTCTTTCAGCTTGATTTTCTCTAGGAACGCGTTGAAGTTGAGGACAACGTGGGCCATTTGATCTACAAGACATATTGTAAAGATTTTAGACTAAGTTCATGATAATTAAGTTCATCTAATCAAATTACTCAATGAACTCCCACTCAGATAGACATCCCTCCAGTCATCTAAGTGAAACATGATCCGAGTTAACCAGGCCGTGTCCGATCATCACGTGAGACGGACTAGCCAACATCGCTGAACATCTTCATGTTGATCGTATCTCCTATACGACTCATGCTCGACCTTTCGGTCTTATGTGTTCCGAGGCCATGTCTGTACATGCTAGGCTCGTCAAGTCAACCTAAGTGTATTGCGTCTGTAAATCTGGCTTACACCCGTTGTATTCGAACGTTAGAATCTATCACACCCGATCATCACGTGGTGCTTCGAAACAACGAACCTTCGCAACAGTGCACAATTAGGGGGAACACTTTCTTGAAATTATTACGAGGGATCATCTTATTTAAGCTACCGTCGCTCTAAGCAAATAAGATGTAAAACATGATAAACATCACAGAAATCAAATAGTGACATGATATGGCCAATATCATTTGCTCCTTTTGATCTCCATCTTCGGGGCTCCATGATCATCGTTGTCACCGGCATGACACCATGATCTCCATCATCATGATCTCCATCATCGTGTCTTCTTGAAGTTGTCTCGTCATCTATTACTTCTACTACTATGGCTAACACTTTAGCAATAAAGTAAAGTAATTACACGACATTTATGTTGACACGCAGGTCATAAATAAATAAAGACAACTCCTATGGCTCCTGTCGGTTGTCATACTCATCGACATGCAAGTCGTGATTCCTATTACAAGAACATGATCATCTCATACATCACATATATCATTCATCACATCCTTTTGTTGGAAATATGCCCTAGAGGCAATAATAAATTGGTTATTATTATATTTCCTTGTTCATGATAATCGTTTATTATCCATGCTAGAATTGTATTGATAGGAAACTCAGATACATGTGTGGATACATAGACAACACCATGTCCCTAGTAAGCCTCTAGTTGACTAGCTCGTTGATCAATAGATGGTTACGGTTTCCTGACCATGGACATTGGATGTCGTTGATAACGGGATCACATCATTAGGAGAATGATGTGATGGACAAGACCCAATCCTAAGCCTAGCACAAGATCATGTAGTTCGTATGCTAAAGCTTTTCTAATGTCAAGTATCATTTCCTTAGACCATGAGATTGTGCAACTCCCGGATACCGTAGGAGTGCTTTGGGTGTGCCAAACGTCACAACGTAACTGGGTGGCTATAAAGGTACACTACAGGTATCTCCGAAAGTGTCTGTTGGGTTGACACGAATCGAGACTGGGATTTGTCCCTCCGTGTAAACGGAGAGGTATCTCTGGGCCCACTCGGTAGGGCATCATCATAATGTGCACAATGTGATCAAGGAGTTGATCACGGGATGATGTGTTATGGAACGAGTAAAGAGACTTGCCGGTAACGAGATTGAGCAAGGTATCGGGATACCGACGATCGAATCTCGGGCAAGTATCGTACCGCTAGACAAAGGGAATTGAATACGGGATTGATTGAATCCTTGACATCGTGGTTCATCCGATGAGATCATCGTGGAACATGTGGGAGCCAACATGGGTATCCAGATCCCGCTGTGGTTATTGGCCGGAGAGTTGTCTCGGTCATGTCTACATGGTTCCCGAACCCGTAGGGTCTACACACTTAAGGTTCGATGGCGCTAGGGTTATAGGGAATAGATATACGTGGTTACCGAATGTTGTTCGGAGTCCCGGATGAGATCCCGGACATCACGAGGAATTCCGGAATGGTCCGGAGGTAAAGATTGATATATAGGAAGTATGGTTTTGGCCACCGGAAGTGTTCCGGCATCACCGATAGTGTACCGGGACCACCGGGAGGGTCCCGGGGTCCACCAAGTGGGGCCACCAGCCCTGGAGGGCTGCATGGGCTAAGTGTGGGAGGGGACCAGCCCCAGGTGGGCTGGTGCTCCCCCCACAAGGGCCCAAGGCGCCTAGGGTTTAGGGAGGGGGCGCCTCCACCTTACTTGGGGGGCAAATCTCCCCCTCTTTCCCCCCTTGGCCGCTGCCCAGATGGGCTTTGGGGCTGCCGCACCCCTTGGGGTGGGAACCCTAGAGGGGGCTCAGCCCCCTCCCTCTCCCCTTTATATAGTTGAGGTCTTTGGGGCTGCCAACACATGAGTTTTGACCTCTCCCTGGTGCAGCCCTACCTCTCTCCCTCCTCGTCTCTTGCGGTGCTTGGCGAAGCCCTGCTGGAGTACCACGTTCCTCCACCACCACCACGCCATCGTGCTGCTGCTGGACAAAGTCTTCCTCAACCTCTCCCTCTCTCCTTGCTGGATCAAGGCATGGGAGACGTCACCGGGCTGCATGTGTGTTGAACGTGGAGGTGCCGTCCGTTCGGCACTAGGATCTCCAGTGATTTGGATCACGACGAGTACGACTCCATCAACCCCGTTCACTTGAACGCTTCCGCTTAGCGATCTACAGGGGTATGTAGATGCACTCTCCTTCCCTCGTTGCTAGATTACTCCATAGATTGATCTTGGTGATGCGTAGAAAATTTTGAATTTCTGCTACGTTCTCCAACAGTGGCATCATGAGCTAGGTCTATGCGTAGTTACTATGCACGAGTAGAACACAAAGTAGTTGTGGGCGTCGATATTGACAATTATCTTGCCGTTACTAGTCTTATCTTGATTCGGCGGCATTGTGGGATGAAGCGGCCCGGACCAACCTTACACGTACGCTTACGTGAGACCGTTTCCACCGACTAACATGCACTAGTTGCATAAGGTGGCTGGCGGGTGTTTGTCTCTCCCACTTTAGTCGGATCGTATTCGATGAACATGGTCCTTATGAAGGGTAAATAGAAATTGGCAATTCACGTTGTGGTTTTGGCGTAGGTAAGAAACGTTCTTGCTAGAAACCTATAGCAGCCACGTAAAAACTTGCAACAACAATTAGAGGACGTCTAACTTGTTTTTGCAGCAAGTGTTTTGTGATGTGATATGGACAAAGGATGTGATGAATGATATATGTGATGTATGAGATGATCATGTTCTTGTAATAGGAATCACGACTTGCATGTCGATGAGTATGACAACCGGCAGGAGCCATAGGAGTTGTCTTAATTTATTTATGACCTGCGTGTCAATATAAACGTCATGTAATTACTTTACTTTATTGCTAACCGTTAGCTGTAGTAGTAGAAGTAATAGTTGGCGAGACAACTTCATGAAGACACGATGATGGAGATCATGGTGTCATGCCAGTGACAACGATGATCATGGAGCCCCAAAGATGGAGATCAAAAGGAGCAAAATGATATTGGCCATATCATGTCACTTTTTGATTGCATGTGATGTTTATCATGTTTTTGCATCTTATTTGCTTAGAACGACGGTAGTAAATAAGATGATCCCTCATTAAAATTTCAAGAAAGTGTTCCCCCTAACTATGCACCGTTGCGAAGGTTCGTTGTTTTGAAGCACCACGTGATGATCGGGTGTGATAGATTCTAACGTTCGAATACAACGGGTGTTGACGAGCCTAGCATGTACAGACATGGCCTCGGGACACATGCAGAACACTTAGGTTGACTTGACGAGCCTAGCATGTACAGACATGGCCTCGGAATATGGAGGACCGAAAGGTCAAACATGAGTCGTATAGAAGATACGATCAACATGAAGATGTTCACCGATGATGACTAGTCCATCTCACGTGATGATCGGACACGGCCTAGTTGACTCGGATCATGTAATCACTTAGATGACTAGAGGGATGTCTATCTGAGTGGGAGTTCATAAGATGAACTTAATTATCCTGAACATAGTAAAAAGGTCTTCGCAAATTATGTCGTGGCTCGTGCTTCAGTTCTACTGTTTAGATATGCTCCTAGAGAAAATTTAGTTGAAAGTTGATAGTAGCAATTATGCGGACTAGGTCCGTAAACTGAGGATTGTCCTCATTGCTTCATAGAAGGCTTGTGTCCTTAATGCACCGCTCAGTGTGTTGAACCTCGAACGTCGTCTGTGGATGTTGCGAACATCTGACATGCACATTTTGATAACTACGTGATAGTTCAGTTAAACGGTTTAGAGTTGAGGCACCGAAGACGTTTTGAAACGTCACGAAACATATGAGATGTTTCGAGGGCTGAAACTGGGATTTCAGGATCGTGCCCACGTCAAGAGGTATAAGACCTCCGACGATTTTCTTAGCCTTCAAACTAAGGGAGAAAAGCTCAATTGTTGAGCTTGTGCTCAGATTGTCTGAGTACAACAATCATTTGAATCGAGTGGGAGTTGATCTTCCAGATGAGATAGTGATGTTTCTCCGAACTCATTACCACCAAGCTGCTAGAGCTTCATGATGAACTATAATATATCAGGGACATATATGATGATCCTTGAGATATTCACGATGTTTGACACCACAAAAGTAGAAATCAAGAAGGAGCATCAATTGTTGATGGTTGGTGAAACCACTAGTTTCAAGAAGGGCAAGGACAAGAAGGGATACTTCATGAAACGGCAAATCAGCTGCTGCTCTAGTGAAGAAACCCAAGGTTGAACCCAAACCCGAGACTAAGTGCTTCTGTAATAAGGGGAACAGCCACTGGAGCAGAATTACCCTAGATACTTGGTAGATGAGAAGGCTGGCAAGGTCGATAGAAGTATATTGGATATACATTGTGTTAATGTGTACTTTACTAGTACTCCTAGTAGCACCATGGTATTAGATACCGGTTCGGTTGCTAAGTGTTAGTAAACTCGAAATAAAAGGCTGCGGAGTAAACGGAGACTAGCTAAAGGTGAGCTGGCGATATGTGTTGGAAGTTTTTCCCAAGCTTGATGTGATCAAGCATCGCACACTCCCTCTACCATCGAGATTGGTGTTTGCATTGAGCATAGACATGATTGGATTATGTCTATCGCAATACGGTTATTCATTTAAGGAGAATAATGGTTGCTCTATTTATTTGAATAATACCTTCAATGGTCTTGCACCTAAAATGAATGGTTTATTGAATCTCGATCGTAGTGATACACATGTTCATGCCAAAAGATATAAGATAGTAATGATAGTACCACCTACTTGTGGCACTGCCACGTAAGTCATATCGGTATAAAACGCATGAAGAAGCTCCATGTTGATGGATCTTTGGGCTCACTCATTTTTGAAAAATTTGAGACATGCGAACCATGTCTATTGGTGTATATGCATGAAGAAACTCCATGCAAATGGACCGTTTGGACTCACTTGATTTTGAATCACTTGAGACATGCAAATCATACCACATGGGCAAGATGACTGAAAGCCTCGTTTTCAGTAAAATGGAACTAGAAAGCAACTTGTTGGAAGTAATACATTTTGATGTGTGCAGTCCAATGAGTGTTGAGGCGTGTAGTGGATATCGTTACGTTCTTACTTCACAGATGATTTGAGTAGATGTTGAGTACATTTACTTGATGAATCACGAGTCTGAATTATTGAAAGGTTCAAGTAATTTCAGGGTGAAGTTGAAAGATCATCGTGACAAGAGGATAAAATATCTATGATATGATCATTGAGATGAATATCTGAATTACGAGTTTGGCACAGAATTAAGACATTGTGGAAATTGTTTCACAACTAATACAGCCTAGAACACCATAGTGTGATGGTGTGTCCGAACATCATAACTGCACCCTATTGGATATGATGCATACCATGATGTCTCTTATCGAATTACCACGATAGTTTATGGGTTAGGCATTAGAGACAACCACATTCACTTTAAATAGGGCACCACGTAATTCCGATGAGATGACACCGTATGAACTATGGTTTAGAGAAACCTAAGCTGTCATTTCTTAAAAGTTTGGGGCTGCGATGCTTATGTGAAAAAGTTTCAGGCTGATAAGCTCGAACCCAAAGCGGATAAATGCATCTTCATAGGACACCCAAAACAGTTGGGTATACCTCCTGTCTCAGATCCGAAAGCAATAAGGGATTGTTTCTAGAATCGGGTCCTTTCTTGAGGAAAAGTTTCTCCCGAAAGAATTGAGTGGGAGGATGGTGGAGACTTGATGAGGTTGTTGAACCGTCTCTTCAACTAGTGTGTGGCAGGGCACAGGGAGTTGTTCCTGTGGCACCTACACCAATTGAAGTTGAAGCTTATGATAGTGATCATGAAACTTCAGATCAAGTCACTACCAAACCTCGTGGGATGACAAGGATGCGTACTACTTCAGAGTGGTACGTAATCCTATCTTGGAAGTCATGTTGCTAGACAACAATGAACCTATGAGCTATGGAGAAGCGATGGTGGGCTTGGATTCCAAAATGGCTCGAGGCCATATAATCCGAGAGAGGATCCATATATGAAAACAAAGTGTAGACTTTGGAAGAACTACTTGATGGTCGTAAGGCTGTTAGGTACATATGGATTTTAAAAGGAAGACGGACAATGATGGTAAGTATCACCATTAAGAAAGCTCGACTTGTCGTTAAGATGTTCTCCGACAAGTTCAAGGAGTTGACTATGATGAGACTTTCTCACTCGTAGCGATGCTAAGAGTCTGTTGGAATTATATTAGCGGTTACTGCATTATTTATGAAATCTTGCAGATAGAATGTCAAAACATTGTTTCCTCGACGATTTTCTTGAGGAAAGGTTGTATGTGATACAACCGGAAGGTTTTGTCAATCCTGAAAGATGCTAATAAGTATGCAAAGCTCCAGCAATCCTTCTAAGGACTGGAGTAAGCATCTCGGAGTTGGAATGTATGCTTTGATGAGATGATCAAAGATTTTGGGTGTATACAAAGTTTATGAGAAACTTGTATTTCCAAAGAAGTGAGTGGGAGCACTATAGAATTTCTGATGAATATATGTTGTTGACATATTGTTGATCAGAAATGACATAGAATTTCTGGAAAGCATATAGGGTTATTTGGAAAGTGTTTTTCAATGGAAAGCCTGGATTAAGCTACTTGAACATTGAGCATCAAGATCTATAAGGATAGATCAAAATGCTTAATGGTACTTTCAAATGAGCACATACCTTGACATGATCATGAAGGTGTTCAAGATGGATCAGTCAAAGAAGGAGTTCTTGCCTGAGTTATAAGGTATGAAGTTAAGACTTAAAGCTCGACCACGGCAGAAGAAAGAGGAAGGACGAAGGTCGTCCCCTATGCTTTTGTCATAGGCTCTATACGATATGCCATGCTGAGTACCGCACCTGATGTGTGCCTTGCCACATATCTGGCAAGAGGGTACAAAGGTAATCTAGGAGTAGATCACCAGATAGCGGTCTAAATTATCCTTAGAGGAATAAGGATATGTTTCTCGGTTATGGAGGTGATGAAGAGTTCGACGTAAAGAGTTACGTCGATGCAAGATTAACACCTATCCGGATAGCTCTGAGTAGAGATACCGGATACGTATAATGGAGCGACAATTTAGAATAGCTCCAAGTAGAACAGTTATTTGAAATGGCTCCAAATGTAGCAGTTGCATCTACAAGATGACATAGAAATTTGCGAAGTACATACGGATCTGAATGTTGCAGACCCGTTGACTGAAACCTCTCTCACAAGCATAACATGATCAAACCCAGAACTCTTTGGGTGTTAGCCACATGGGGATGTGACCTTGAGTGTTAATCACATAGCGATGTGAACTGGATTATTGACTCTGGTGCAAGTGGGAGACTATTGGAAATATGCCCTAGAGGCAATAATAAATTGGTTATTATTATATTTCCTTGTTCATGATAATCGTTTATTATCCATGCTAGAATTGTATTGATAGGAAACTCAGATACATGTGTGGATACATAGACAACACCATGTCCCTAGTAAGCCTCTAGTTGACTAGCTCATTGATCAATAGATGGTTACGGTTTCCTGACCATGGACATTGGATGTCGTTGATAACGGGATCACATCATTAGGAGAATGATGTGATGGACAAGATCCAATCCTAAGCCTAGCACAAGATCATGTAGTTCGTATGCTAAAGCTTTTCTAATGTCAAGTATCATTTCCTTAGACCATGAGATTGTGCAACTCCCGGATACCGTAGGAGTGCTTTGGGTGTGCCAAACGTCACAACGTAACTGGGTGGCTATAAAGGTACACTACAGGTATCTCCGAAAGTGTCTGTTGGGTTGGCACGAATCGAGACTGGGATTTGTCACTCCGTGTAAACGGAGAGGTATCTCTGGGCCCACTCGGTAGGACATCATCATAATGTGCACAATGTGATCAAGGAGTTGATCATGGGACGATGTGTTACGGAACGAGTAAAGAGACTTGCCGGTAACGAGATTGAGCAAGGTATTGGGATACCGACGATCGAATCTCGGGCAAGTATCGTACCGCTAGACAAAGGGAATTGAATACGGGATTGATTGAATCCTTGACATCATGGTTCATCCGATGAGATCATCGTGGAACATGTGGGAGCCACCATGGGTATCCAGATCCCGCTGTTGGTTATTGGCCGGAGACTTGTCTCGGTCATGTCTGCATGGTTCCCGAACCCGTAGGGTCTACACACTTAAGGTTCGATGACTTTAGGGTTATAGGGAATAGATATACGTGGTTACCGAATGTTGTTTGGAGTCCCGGATGAGATCCCGGACATCACGAGGAATTCCGGAATGGTCCGAAGGTAAAGATTGATATATAGGAAGTATGGTTTTGGCCACCGGAAGTGTTCCGGGCATCACCGGTAGTGTACCGGGACCACCGGGAGGGTCCCGGGGGCCACCAAGTGGGGCCACCAGCCCTGGAGGGCTACATGGGCTAAGTGTGGGAGGGGACCAGCCCCAGGTGGGCTGGTGCGCCCCCCCTCAAGGGCCCAAGGCGCCTAGGGTTTAGGGAGGGGGCGCCTCCACCTTACTTGGGGGGCAAGTCTCCCCCTCTTTCCCCCCTTGGCCGCCGCCCAGATGGGCTTTGGGGATGCCGCACCCCTTGGGGTGGGAACCCTAGAGGGGACGCAGCCCCCTCCCTCTCCCCTATATATAGTTGAGGTCTTTGGGGCTGCCAACACATGAGTTTTGACCTCTCCCTGGCACAGCCCTACCTCTCTCCCTCCTCGTCTCTTGCGGTGCTTGGCGAAGCCCTGCTGGAGTACCACGTTCCTCCACCACCACCATGCCGTCGTGCTGCTGCTGGACGAAGTCTTCCTCAACCTCTCCCTCTCTCCTTGCTGGATCAAGGCATGGGAGACGTCACCGGGCTATATGTGTGTTGAACGCGGAGGTGCCGTCCGTTCGGCACTAGGATCTTCGGTGATTTGGATCACGACGAGTACGACTCCATCAACCCCGTTCACTTGAACGCTTCCGCTTAGTGATCTACAAGGGTATGTAGATGCGCTCTCCTTCCCTCGTTGCTAGATTACTCCATAGATTGATCTTGGTGATGCGTAGAAAATTTTGAATTTCTGCTACGTTCTCCAACACCTTTGGCCATATCACATCAGAAAACACTTGCTGCAAAAACAAGTTAGACGTCCTCTAATTGTTGTTGCAAGTTTTTACATGGCTGCTATAGGTTTCTAGCAAGAACGTTTCTTACCTACGCCAAAACCATAATGTGAGTTGCCAATTTCTATTTACCCTTCATAAGGACCCTGTTCATCGAATCCGATCCGACTAAAGTGGGAGAGACAGACACCCGCCAGCCACCTTATGCAACTAGTGCATGTCAGTCGGTGGAACCAGTCTCACGTAAGCATACGTGTAAGGTTGGTCCGGGCCGCTTCATCCCACGATGCCGCTGAATCAAGATAAGACTATTAACGGCAAGCAAATTGACAATATCGACGCCCACAACTGCTTTGTGTTCTACTCGTGCATAGTAACTACGCATAGACCTAGCTCATGATGCCACTGTTGGGGAACGTAGCATAAATTTAAAATTTTCTATGCATCACCAAGATCAATCTATGGAGTCATCTAGCAACGAGGGAGAGAGGAGTGCATCTACATACCCTTGTAGATCGCGTGCGGAAGCGTTCAAGAGAACGGGATTGATGGAGTCGTACTCGACGTGATTCAAATCACCGATGACCTAGTGCCGAACAGACGGCACCTCCGCGTTCAACACACGTACGGTTAGGAAGACGTCTCCTCCAACTTGATCCAGCAAGGGGGAAGGAGAGGTTGATGAAGATCCAGCAACACAATGGCGTGGTGGTGGAAGCAACGGTGATCTCGGTAGGGCTTCGCCAAGCGCAGGGAGACGGAGGAGTGTCACGGGAGGGAGAGGGAGAGGCCAGGGGCTTGGGTGCGGCTGCCCTCCCTCCCCCCACTATATATAGGGTGCCTAGGGGGGGGGGCGCCGGCCCTAGGAGATCCAATCTCCTAGGGGGGCGGCGGCCAAGGGGGTGCCTTGCCCCCCAAGGCAAGGGTGGCGCCCCCACCCCTAGGGTTTCCAACCCTAGGCGCAGGGGAAGGCCCAAGGGGGGCGCACCAGCCCACAAGGGGCTGGTTCCCCTCCCACTTCAGCCCATGGGCCCCTCCGGGATAGGTGGCCCCACCCGGTGGACCCCCGGGATCCTTCCGGTGGTCCCGGTACAATACCGATTACCCCGAAACTTTCCCGATGGCCGAAACTTGACTTCCTATATATAAATCTTCACCTCCGGACCATTCAGGAACTCCTCGTGACGTCCGGGATCTCATCCGGGACTCCGAACAACTTTCGGGTTACCGTATGCTAATATCTCTACAACCCTAGCGTCACCGAACCTTAAGTGTGTAGACCCTACGGGTTCGGGAGACATGCAGACATGACCGAGACGCCTCTCCGGTCAATAACCAACAGCGGGATCTGGATACCCATGTTGTCTCCCACATGCTCCACGATGATCTCATCGGATGAACCATGATATCAAGGATTCAATCAATCCGTATACAATTCCCTTTGTCAATCGGTACGTTACTTGCCCGAGACTCGATCGCCGGTAGCCCAATACCTCATTCAGTCTCGTTACTGGCAAGTCACTTTACTCGTGTCGTAATGCATGATCCTGTGATCAACCACTTTGTCACATTGAGCTCATTATGATGATGCATTACCGAGTGGGCCCAGAGATACCTCTCCATCATACGGAGTGACAAATCCCAGTCTCAATTCGTGCCAACCCAACAGACACTTTCGGAGATACCTGTAATGTACCTTTATAGTCACCCAGTTACATTGTGACGTTTGGCACACCCAAGGCACTCCTACGGTATCCGGGAGTTGCACAATCTCATGGTCTAAGGAAATGATACTTGACATTCGGAAAAGCTACAGCAAACGAACTACATGATCTTTGAGCTATGCTTAGGATTGGGTCTTGTCCATCACATCATTCTCTTAATGATGTGATCCCGTTATCAATGACATCCAATGTCCATAGTCAGGAAACCATGACTATCTTTTGATCAACGAGCTAGTCAACTAGAGGCTCACTAGGGACGTGTTGTGGTCTATGTATTCACACATGTATTACGATTTCCGGATAACACAATTATTGCATGAACTATAGACAATTATCATGAACAAAGAAATATAATAATAACCATTTTATTATTGCCTCTAGGGCATATTTCCAACAGGGGACACATCAATAACTTTTAGATCTTCATCTTTATTTTCATAGGAACTAGAAGAACACGCTTTTATAAAGGCATCTTTCTTAGAACGCATCCTAGCGGTTCTTTCTTTTCACTCATCAATGGAAATTCTCATGTCTTTGAGAGACTCATTGATATCATGCTTAGGTGGAATAGATCTAAGTTTCAAAGAATCAACATCAAGAGCAATTCTATCAACGTTCCTAGCCAACTCATCAATCTTAAGCAATTTTTCTTCAATCAAAGCATTGAAATTCTTTTGCAAAGTATCTTTAATATTAGATTCAAAATCAGAGGGCATCTTATTATAATTTCCATAAGAATTGTTGTAGGAATTACCATAATTATTATAGGGATTACTAGGATAAGGCCTAGGATTAAAATTTCCTCTATACGCGTTGTTACCAAAATTGTTCCTACCAACAAAATTCACATCCATAGATTCATTATTATTCTCAATCAAAGTACACAAGGGCATATCATTAGGATCATAAGAAACACTTTTACTAGCAAATAATTTCATAAGTTCATCCATCTTTCCACTCAAAACATTAATTTCTTCTATCGCATGCACCTTTTTATTAGTAGATCTTTCAGTATGCCATTGAGAATAATTAACCATAATATTATCTAGGAGTTTAGTAGCTTCTCCTAAAGTGATTTCCATAAAAGTGCCTCCCGTGGCCGAATCTAAAAGATTTCTAGAAGCAAAATTCAATCTGGCATAATTTTTTTGAATAATCATCCACAAATTCAAACCATGAGTGGGGCAATTACGTATCATTAATTTCATTCTCTCCCAAGCTTGTGCAACATGTTCATGATCAAGTTGCTTAAAATTCATAATATCATTTCTAAGAGAGATGGTCTTAGCGGAGGAAAATACTGAGATAAAAGCATCTTTGCACTTGTTCCATGAATCAATACTATTTTTAGGCAAAGACGAAAACCAAGTTTTAGCACGATCTCTAAGCGAAAAAGGAAATAGCTTCAATTTAACAATATCATTATCCACATCTTTCTTCTTTTGCATATCACACAAATCAACAAAGCTATTAAGATGGGTAGCGGCATCTTCACTAGGAAGGCTGGAAAACGGATCTTTCATGACAAGATTTAGCAAAGCAGTATTAATTTCACAAGATTCAGCATCGGTAAGAGGAACAATCGGAGTGCTAATAAAATCATTATTGTTGGTATTGGTGAAGTCACACAATTTAGTGTTATCTTGAGCCATCGTGACAATCAAACAAACTAACACACAAGCAAACAAAAAGCAAGCGGGCAAAAAGAGGCAAATAGATAAAGAGAGGGAGTATAGAGAGAGAGGCGAATAAAACGTATGGTGAAGTGGGGGAGAGGAAAACGAGAGGCAAATGGCAAATAATGTAATGCGGGAGATAAGGGTATGTGATGGGTACTTGGTATATTGACTTTTGCGTAGACCTCCCCGGCAACGGCGCCAGAAATCCTTCTTGCTACCTCTTGAGCACTGCGTTGGTTTCCCCGAAGAGGAAGGGGTGATGCAGCAAAGTAGTGTAAGTATTTCCCTTAGTTTTTGAGAACCAAGGTATCAATCCAGTAGGAGGATACGCACGAGTCCCTCGTACCTACACAAAACAAATAAATCCTCGCAAGCAACGCAAATAGGGGTTGTCAATCCCTACTCGGCCACTTATGAGAGTGAGATCTGATAGATATGATAAGATAATTTTTTTTGTATTTTTATGATAAAGATGCAAAGTAAAATAAAACTAAAGTAAAAGCAAAAGGAAATAACTAAGTATTGGTAGATTAATATGTTGAAGATAGACCCGGGGGCCATAGTTTCACTAGTGGCTTCTCTCGAGAGCATAAGTATTCTACGGTGGGTGAACAAATTACTATTGAGCAATTGACAGAATTGAGCATAGTTATGAGAATATCTAGGTAGGATCATGTATATAGGCATCACGTCCGAGACAAGTAGACCGACTCCTTCCTGCTTCTACTACTATTACTCCACTCATCGACCGCTATCCAGCATGCATCTAGAGTATTAAGTTAATAAAAACAGAGTAACGCCTTAAGCAAGATGACATGATGTAGAGGGATAAACTCATGCAATATGATGAAAACCCCATCTTGTTATCCTCGATGGCAACAATACAATACGTGCCTTGCTGCCCCTACTGTCACTGGGAAAGGACACCGCAAGATTGAACCCAAAGCTAAGCACTTCTCCCATTGCAAGAAAGATCAATCTAGTAGGCCAAACCAAACTGATAATTCGAAGAGACTTGCAAAGATAACCAATCATACATAAAAGAATTCAGAGAAGATTCAAATATTGTTCATAGATAGACTTGATCATAAACCCACAATTCATCGGTCTCAACAAACACACCGCAAAAAGAAGATTACATCGAATAGATCTCCACAAGAGAGGGGGAGAACTTTGTATTGAGATCCAAAAAGAGAGAAGAAGCCATCTAGCTAATAACTATGGACCCGTAGGTCTGAAGTAAACTACTCACACTTCATCGGAGGGGCTATGGTGTTGATGTAGAAGCCCTCCGTGATTGATGCCCCCTCCAGCGGAGCTCCGGAATAGGCCCCAAGATGGGATCTCATGGATACAAAAAGTTGCGGCGGTGGAATTAGGGTTTTGGCTCCGTCTCTGATCGTTTGGGGGTACGTACGTATATATAGGAGGAAGGAGTATGTCGGTGGAGCAACAGGGGGCCCACGAGGGTGGAGGGCGCGCCTGGGGGAGGTAGGCGCACCCCCTACCTCGTGGCCTCCTCTTTTGTGTCTTGACGTAGAGTCCAAGTCTCCTGGGTCTTGTTCGTTGAGAAAATTACGTTCCTGAAGGTTTCATTCCATTTGGACTCCGTTTGATATTCCTTTTCTTCGAAACCCTAAAACAGGCAAAAAAGAACAATTCTGGGTTGGGCCACCGGTTAATAGGTTAGTCCCAAAAATAATATAAAAGTGGATAATAAAGCCCAATAATGTCCAAAATAGTAGATAATATAGCATGGAGCAATCAAAAATTATAGATACGTTGGAGACGTATCATTCACCCAGTGCAATCCACTTGCGCATTAAAAGGGGGGCTCCTGAGCATCGTGACTCAGGAGCTCTTACTGGCTCTCCAGCCCTCACCCCCTGACCTTGACCACGGCATCGCGACCTGGCATACCAGCGGCGCTGAGCTCGCTCGAGGGCCGGGACATGAGGACGTCCTAACCGCCTTGCAGGAACACACAGTCACCAAGACTCAAGACCAGGCGCAACCCGCCTTGAGGTAGGGCCTCGTGAGTCCCGCGCTGGCTCACGAGTGCCCAGATACACCTCGCAGCCCTGCCGTGCAAGCCACGTGTCAGGGCGGGGCTGTACACGCCCCGGGGGCTCCTCCCGGAGGGGTCCCCCATCCCACGCACAAGTGGAAGCACCATGCTCCGTGCTGGTCGTCGACACTGCCGAGGAGCGGCTATGCCCGTGGACAAGCGGAAGCACTATGCTCCGCGCTGGTGATAAACAACTGAGGGCGGCCCACGGTCGTACCAACCTCAGGGAGCCCAGAGCTCAACGTCCAGCCCCACCGCAACACCTCCCCTCGGGAGAGCCACGCGAGGGGGCTGGGCACGGGGGCTGCGCTCGGGCCACACCCAAGCGCACGCCACCCAACCAGGCCTCCTGGACCTGGGCATCGCGCGCCCCTCCCGAGGCCTCGGTGAGGGCAGGTATGGAAATTATTTGTGTGTCAAGGGGGACTCCTGAGCATCGCGACTCAGGAGCCTAACTGGTCACGTAGCCCCTCACTCCTTGGTCCGTCCTGGTCTCCGGTCGGTCCAATGGCGGTTGAGGTATGTGCGGGGCCGGGCCCTGCCGACGTAGAACATCAGTCTATCCCTGCAAACGCTCCCCATAAGCTGTTTGCATGTCAAGGGGGACTCCTGAGCACCGCGACTCAGGAGCCTAACTGGTCACGTAGCCCCTCACTCCTTGGTCCGTCCGGTTTTCCGGTCGGCCCAATGGCGGCTGAGGTATGCGCGGGGCCGGGCTCTGCCGATGCAGAACGCAAAGCAAATAGGAAGAAAATCGCAAAATCTTGAAGCAAATATTACAAACATATTGTCCTCACACATCAAATGAAAAGTCTAAACGCCTAATGCATGTTGCAGGAACGAAATAGGAGAATAGCCGCAGGTCACCCTTGGACGCCGCCATCACCCGCGGAAGGCGCTACCTCATGAGCAACGTTGTCTTCGCCTTCACCACCAGCTGCAGGATCGACGACATCGCCGGACAGAGGAGCGGAGACAAAGCCACGGAACTTCTCCAACAAGGCATCCACCTGACCTTGCACAGCTGTGGCGGAGGCCTCGTATTGGTCTTCAGCCACATGCTCCAGCAGCTCGTCAAGGCAAGCGTCGGGATCGCGAAGGTGCAGGTGGCTGAAGACGCGAGCCAATGCAACTGAAGATAGGACGCGAGCCTCTGCCTCCACCATAGGACCAACACCGTCAACGACTTCCTCGAGCGCCTGCACCAAGAGAGGAAGCACCTGGGCAGGTCCGTCCTCGTCGGTGGCTAGTGACCTCTCCAGGCCGTGCTCATAAAGCGTCTTCAGCGTCGTGCAGGACCTCTTCTCGAGATCGGCAAAGGCCGCACGGTCTTCGGTCAGGACTCGCACCTTGGCGTCGAGCTCAGCCTCCCTCACCTTCACCTCCCGCTCCAGCTTTTCCAACTGGCTGCGCTCGACGGCCTGCGTCCGCCCCAACTCCGCCAGCTCGGCATCACGGTTCTTGACGGCGTCCTCCCGGGCCTTCATTTCCCCCTCATTCGCTTGGTGGAAGCGTGCTTCTTCGGCGAGCTTGGCGCGCAATCCCTACAATTCGTCCTCCAGTGCCTGGCAGCGGTCGTGGGCGACCTCGGCGTCTTTCAACACCATCTCACGACCAGCTGCGGCATTGGCGGCACCCTGCTTCTCCTTCTCATAAGTCGCAGCGGCCTGGCCCAGTGCCGCGCGAACCGCCAAGTCGGAATGGAGCCAGCCTAAAGCCAGCTCCAGGCGCCAGGCCACAAGGCGTGGGTCTGCGTCTAGGAGATCCGCCTACAGGTGGGTCATCTCCGAGAGAGCACGTTCCAAAGTAGCAGCAGGATCAGAAGAACCTGGGAGTGGAGGCGCAACAGTGGGAGGGGGCGACATCATCACTAGGGCCTGGGAGACCGCGACTTTCGGAGCAGCTGGGACCTCATCAGCCGCGCCAGGCACCGGCACCTCCGGAGCTAGCGGGGCCACGGGGGCTGGTTCCGCGTGGCAATGCTCCTCCTGGCCCTGCGAGGACGACCGTGTTGGGGAACGTTGCAGAAAACAAAAAATTTCCTACGGTTTCACCAAGATCCATCTATGAGTTCATCAAGCAACGAGTGATTAGATGCATCTACGTACCTTGTAGATCGCGAGCGGAAGCGTTCAAAGAACGGGGATGAGGTAGTCGTACACGACGTGATCCAAATCACCGGAGATCCTAGCACCGGACGGACGGCACCTCCGCGTTCAACACACATACGGAACAGCCACGTATCCTCCTTCTTGATCCAGCAAGAGGGAAGGAGAGGTTGAGGGAGATGGCACCAGCAGCAGCACGACGGCGTGGTGTTGATGGAGCTGCAGTACTCCGGCAGGGCTTCGCCAAGCACTATGGAGGAGGAGGAGGTGTTGGACAGGGAGAGGGAGGCAACCAAAGGCATGGGATGAAAGCCCTCCTTCCCCCACTATATATAGGAGGGCCAAGGGGGGGCGCCGGCCCTAGGAGATCCAACCTCCTAGGGTGGGGCGGCCGCCAAGGGGGTTTTCCCTCCCCCCCCCCAAGGCACCTAGGAGGTGCCTTCCCCTCCTAGGACTCTTTCCCCTTGTAACCCTAGGCGCATGGGCCTCTTGGGGCTGGTGCCCTTGGCCCATGTAGGCCAAGGCACACCCCCTTACAGCCCATGTGGCCCCCCGGGACAGGTGGCCCCACCCGGTGGACCCCCGGGACCCTTCCGGTGGTCCCGGTACAATACCGATGACCCCGAAACTTGTCCTGATGGCCGAAATAGGACTTCCCATATATAAATCTTTACCTCCGGACCATTCCGGAACTCCTCGTGACGTCCCGGATCTCATCCGGGACTCCGAACAACATTCGGGTTACTGCATATACATATCCCTACAACCCTAGCGTCACCGAACCTTAAGTGTGTAGACCCTACGGGTTCGGGAGACATGCAGACATGACCGAGATGACTCTCCGGTCAATAACCAACAGTAGGATCTGGATACCCATGTTGGCTCCCATATGCTCCATGATGATCTCATCGGGTGAACCACGATGTCGAGGATTCAAGCAACCCCGTATGCAATTCCCTTTGTCAATCGGTATGTTACTTGCCCGAGATTCGATCGTCGGTATCCCAATACCTCGTTCAATCTCGTTACTGGCAAGTCACTTTACTCGTACTGTAATGCATGATCCCGTGACCAGACACTTGGTCACTTTGAGCTCATTATGATGATGCATTACCGAGTGGGCCCAGTGATACCTCTCCGTCATATGGAGTGACAAATCCCAGTCTCGATCCGTGTCAACCCAACAGACACTTTCGGAGATACCTGTAGTGCACCTTTATAGTCACCCAGTTACGTTGTGACGTTTGGTACATCCAAAGCACTCTTACGGTATCCGGGAGTTACACGATCTCATGGTCTAAGGAAAGGATACTTGACATGGGAAAAACTCTAGCAAACGAACTACACGATCTTATGCTATGTTTAGGATTGGGTCTTGTCCATCACATCATTCTCCTAATGATGTGATCTCGTTATCAATGACATCCAATGTCCATAGTCAGGAAACCATGACTATCTGTTGATCAACGAGCTAGTCAACTAGAGGCTTACTAGGGACATGATGGTGTTTGTTATTCACACATGTATTATGATTTCCGGATAACACAATTATAGCATGAATAAAGACAATTATCATGAACAAGGAAATATAATAATAATGCTTTTATTATTGCCTCTAGGGCATATTTCCAACAGTCTCCCACTTGCACTAGAGTCAATAATCTAGTTACATTGTGATGAATCGAACACCCATGGAATTCTGGTGTTGATCATGTTTTGCCCTAGGGAGAGGTTTAGTCAACGGATCTACTACATTCAGGTCCGTATGTACTTTACAAATCTCTATGTCTCCATCTTGAACATTTTCACGAATGGAGTTGAAGCGACGCTTGATGTGCCTTGTCTTCTAGTGAAACCTGGGCTCCTTAGCAAGTGCAATAGCTCCAGTGTTGTCACAGAAGAGTTTGATTGGCCCCGACGCATTGGGTATGACTCCTAGGTCGGT
This sequence comes from Triticum aestivum, assembly GCF_018294505.1. Lineage (NCBI taxonomy): Eukaryota > Viridiplantae > Streptophyta > Magnoliopsida > Poales > Poaceae > Triticum > Triticum aestivum. The sequence goes on from NC_057803.1 coordinate 514,090,766, forward strand.
GATGAACTCCTTCACCCATATTGCTTCATGTGCTGCCTCCGAGGCTGCCATGTACTCCGCTTCACACGTAGATCCCGCCATGACGCTCTGCTTGCAACTGCACCAGCTTACTGCCCCACCATTCAAAATATACACGTATCCGGTCTGTGACTTTGAGTCATCCAGATCTGTGTCGAAGCTAGCGTCGACGTAACCCTTTACGACGAGCTCTTCGTCACCTCCATAAATGAGAAACATTTCCTTAGTCCTTTTCAGGTACTTCAGGATATTCTTGACCGCTGTCCAGTGTTCCTTGCCGGGATTACTTTGGTACCTTCCTACCAAACTTACGGCAAGGTTCACATCAGGTCTGGTACACAGCATGGCATACATAATAGAACCTATGGCTGAGGCATAGGGGATGACACTCATCTCTTCTATATCTTCTGTCGTGGTCGGACATTGAGCTGAGCTCAATTTCATACCTTGTAACACATGCAAGAACCCCTTCTTAGATTGATCCATATTGAACTTCTTCAATATCTTATCAAGGTATGTGCTTTGTGAAAGACCTATGAGGCATCTTGATCTATCTCTATAGATCTTGATGCCTAATATATAAGCAGCTTCACCAAGGTCCTTCATTGAAAAACTCTTATTCAATTAGGCCTTGATGCTGTCCAAGAGTTCTATATCATTTCCCATCAAAAGTATGTCATCTACATATAATATGAAAAATGCTACAGAGCTCCCACTCACTTTCTTGTAAACGCAGGCTTCTCCATAAGTCTGCGTAAACCCAAACGCTTTGATCATCTCATCAAAGCGACTGTTCCAACTCCGAGATGCCTGCACCAGCCCATAAATCGAGCGTTGGAGCTTGCACACCTTGTCAGCATTCTTAGGATCGACAAAACCTTCCGGCTGCATCATATACAATTCTACCTTAAGGAAACCATTAAGGAATGCCGTTTTGACGTCCATCTGCCATATTTCATAATCATAAAATGCGGCAATTGCTAACATGATTCGGACGGACTTCAGCTTCGCTACCGGTGAGAAAGTCTCATCGTAGTCAACCCCTTGAACTTGTCGATAACCCTTAGCAACAAGGCGAGCTTTATAGATGGTCACATTACCATCCGCGTCTGTCTTCTTCTTAAAGATCCATTTATTTTCTATGGCTCGCCGTTCAACGGGCAAGTCAGTCAAAGTCCATACTTCGTTTTCATACATGGATCCTATCTCGGATTTCATGGCTTCTAGCCATTTGTCGAAATCCGGGCCCGCCATCGCTTCTTCATAGTTCGAAGGTTCACCGTTGTCTAACAACATGATTTCCAAGACAGGGTTGCCATACCACTCTGGTGCGGAACCTGTCCTTGTGGACCTTCGAATTTCAGTAGGAGCTTGATCAGAAGTATCTTGATCATCATCATTAACTTCCTCTCTAGTCGGTGCAGGCACCTCAGAAACATTTTCTTGAGTTGCGCCATTTTCCGGTTCAAGAGGTAATACTTCATCAAGTTCTACTTTCCTCCCACTTACTTCTTTCGAGAGAAACTCTTTCTCCAGAAAGAATCCATTCTTGGAAACAAAGATCTTGCCTTCGGATCTGAGGTAGAAGGTATACCCAACAGTTTCTTTAGGGTATCCTATGAAGACGCACTTTTCCGACTTGGGTTCGAGCTTTTCAGGTTGAAGTTTCTTGACATAAGCATCGCATCCCCAAACTTTTAGAAAGGACAGCTTAGGTTTCTTCCCAAACCATAATTCAAACGGTGTCGTCTCAACGGATTTCGACGGAGCCCTATTTAAAGTGAATGCGGCAGTCTCTAAAGCATAGCCCCAAAAAGATAGCGGTAAATCGGTAAGAGACATCATAGATCGTACCATATCTAATAGAGTGTGATTATGACGTTCGGACACACCATTACGCTGAGGTGTTCCAGGCAGCGTGAGTTGTGAAACTATTCCACATTTTCTTAAGTGTGTGCCAAATTCGTGACTCAAGTATTCTCTTCCACGATCTGATCGTAGAAACTTGATTTTCCTGTCACGTTGATTCTCAACCTCATTCTGAAATTCCTTGAACTTTTCAAAGGTTTCAGACTTGTGTTTCATTAAGTAGACATACCCATATCTACTCAAATCATCAGTGAGGGTGAGAACATAACGATAGCCACCGCGAGCCTCAACACTCATTGGACCGCACACATCAGTATGTATGATTTCCAATAAGTTGGTTGCTCGCTCCATTGTTCCTGAGAACGGAGTCTTGGTCATCTTACCCATGAGGCATGGTTCGCATGTGTCAAATGATTCATAATCAAGAGACTCTAAAAGTCCATCTGCATGGAGCTTCTTCATGCGTTTGACACCTATGTGACCAAGGCGGCAGTGCCACAAGTATGTGGGACTATCATTATCAACCTTACATCTTTTGGTACTCACACTATGAATATGTGTAGCATTACGCTCGAGATTCATTAAGAATAAACCATTCACCATAGGAGCATGACCATAAAACATATCTCTCATATAAATGGAACAACCATTATTCTCGAATTTAAATGAGTAGCCATCTCGAATTAAACGAGATCCCGATACAATGTTCATGCTCAAAGCTGGCACTAAATAACAATTATTAAGGTTTAAAACTAATTCCGAAGGTAAATATAGAGGTAGCGTGCCGACGGCGATCACATTGACCTTGGAACCATTCCCGACGCGCATCGTCACCTCGTCCTTTGCCAGTCTCCGCTTATTCCGCATCCCCTGCTTTGAGTTACAAATGTGAGCAACTGCACCGGTATCAAATACCCAGGAGCTACTACGGGTACTAGTAAGGTACACATCAATTACGTGTATATCATATATACCTTTTGTTTTGCCGGCCTTCTTGTCCGCTTAGTATTTGGGGCAGTTCCGCTTCCAATGACCACTTCCCTTGCAATAAAAGCACTCAGTCTCGGGTTTGGGTCCATTCTTTGGCTTCTTCCCAGTAGCTTGCTTACCGGGCGCGGCAACTCCCTTGCCGTCCTTCTTGAAGTTCTTTTTACCCTTGCCCTTCTTGAACTTAGTGGTTTTATTGACCATCAACACTTGATGTACTTTCTTGACTTCTACCTCTGCTGATTTCAGCATTGCAAATACCTCAGGAATGGTCTTTTCCATCCCCTGCATATTGAAGTTCATCACAAAGCTCTTGTAGCTTGGTGGAAGCGACTGGAGGATTCTGTCAATGACCGCATCATCCGGGAGATTAACTCCCAGATGAGTCAAGCGGTTATGTAACCCAGACATAGTGAGTATGTGCTCACTGACAGAACTATTTTCCTCCATCTTATAGCTAAAGAATTTGTCGGAGACTTCATATCTCTCGACCCGGGCATGAGCTTGAAAAACCATTTTCAGCTCTTCGAACATCTCATATGCTCCATGTCTCTCAAAACGCTTTTGGAGCCCCGGCTCTAAGCTGTAAAGCATGCCGCACTGAACGAGGGAGTAGTCATCAGCACGTGTCTGCCAAGCGTTCATAACGTCTTGGTTCTGTGGAATGGGTGGATCACCTAGCGGTGCTTGTAGGACATAATCTTTCTTGGCAGCTATGAGGATGATCCTCAGGTTCCGGACCCAGTCCGTATAGTTGCTGCCATCGTCTTTCAGCTTGGTTTTCTCTAGGAACGCGTTGAAGTTGAGGACTACGTTGGCCATTTGATCTACAAGACATATTGTAAAGATTTTAGATAAGTTCATGATAATTAAGTTCATCTAATCAAATTATTCAATGAACTCCCACTTAGATAGACATCCCTCTTTTTAGTCATCTAAGTATAACATGATCCGAGTCAACTAGGCCGTGTCCGATCATCACGTGAGACGGACTAGTCAACGTCGGTGAACATCTTCATGTTGATCGTATCTTCTATACGACTCATGCTCGACCTTTCGGTCTTCTGTGTTTCGAGGCCATGTCTATACACATGCTAGGCTCGTCAAGTCAACCTAAGTGTTTGCATGTGTAAATCTGTCTTACACCCGTTGTATGTGAACATTTAGAATCAAACACCCGAGCATCACGTGGTGCATTGGAACAACGAACTATCGCAATGGTGCATAGTTAGGGGGAACACTTTCTTGAAATTATTATGAGGGATCATCTTATTTACTACCGTCGTTCTAAGTAAACAAGATGCAAAACATGATAAACATCAAATGCAATTAAATAATAATAGTGACATGATATGGCCAATATCACATAGCTCCTTTGATCTCCATCTTGGGGCTCCATGATCATCTTGTCACCGACATGACACCATGATCTCCATCATCATGATCTCCATCATTGTGTCTCCATGAAGTTGCTCGCCAACTATTACTTCTACTACTATGGCTAACACGTTTAGCAATAAAGTAAAGTAATTTACATGGCGTTTCTCAATGACATGCAGGTCATACAAAATAAAGACAACTCCTATGGCTCCTGCCGGTTGTCATACTCATCGACATGCAAGTCGTGATTCCTATTACAATAGCATGAACAACTCATACATCACATATATATCATTCATCATTCATCACAACTTTGGCCATATCATATCACAAAACACTTGCTGCAAAAACAAGTTAGACGTCCTCTAATTGTTGTTGCAAGTTTTACGTGGCCGAAGTAGGGTTCTAGCAAGAACGTTTTCTTACCTACGTGAAAACCACAACGTGATTTGTCAACTTCTATTTACCCTTCATAAGGACCCTTTTCATCGAATCCGCTCCAACTAAAGTAGGAGAGACAGACACCCGCCAGCCACCTTATGCAACTAGTGCATGTTAGTCGGTGGAACCGGTCTCACGTAAGCATACGTGTAAGGTTGGTCCGGGACGCTTCATCCCACAATACCGTTGAAGCAAGATAAGACTAGTAGCGGCAAGAAAGTTGACAACATCTACGCCCACAACAAATTGTGTTCTACTCGCGCAAGAAGAACTACGCATAGACCTAGCTCATGATGCCACTGTTGGGGAACATTGCAGAAAACAAAAATTTTCCTACGGTTTCACCAAGATCCATCTATGAGTTCATCAAGCAACGAGTGATTAGATGCATCTACGTACCTTGTAGATCGCGAGCGGAAGCGTTCAAAGAACGGGGATGAGGTAGTCGTACACGACGTGATCCAAATCACCGGAGATCCTAGCACCGAACGGACGGCACCTCCGCGTTCAACACACGTACGGAACAGCCACGTCTCCTCCTTCTTGATCCAGTAAGAGGGAAGGAGAGGTTGAGGGAGATGGCACCAGCAGCAGCACGACGGCATGGTGTTGATGGAGCTGCAGTACTCCGGCAGGGCTTCGCCATGCACTATGGAGGAGGAGGATGTGTTGGAGAGGGAGAGGGAGGCAACCAAAGGCATGGGATGAAAGCCCTCCTTCCCCCACTATATATAGGAGGGCCAAGGGGGGCGCCGGCCCTAGGAGATCCAATCTCCTAGGGTGGGGCGGCGGCCAAGGGGGTTTTCCCTCCCCCCCAAGGCACCTAGGAGGTGCCTTCCCCTCCTAGGACTCTTTCCCCTTGTAACCCTAGGCGCATGGGCCTCTTGGGGATGGTTCCCTTGGCCCATGTAGGCCAAGGCACACCCCCTTACAGCCCATGTGGCCCCCCGGGACAGGTGGCCCCACCCGGTGGACCCCCGGGACCCTTCCGGTGGTCCCGGTACAATACCGATGACCCCGAAACTTGTCCCGATGGCCGAAATAGGACTTCCCATATATAAATCTTTACCTCCGGACCATTCCGGAACTCCTCGTGACGTTCGGGATCTCATCAGGACTCCGAACAACATTCGGGTTACCGCATATACATATCCCTACAACCCTAGCATCACCGAACCTTAAGTGTGTAGACCCTACGGGTTCGGGAGACATGCAGACATGACCGAGACGACTCTCCGGTCAATAACCAACAGCGGGATCTGGATACCCATGTTGGCTCCCACATGCTCCATGATGATCTCATCGGGTGAACCACGATGTCGAGGATTCAAGCAACCCCGTATGCAATTCCCTTTGTCAATCGGTATGTTACTTGTCCGAGATTCGATCGTCGGTATCCCAATACCTCGTTCAATCTCGTTACCGGCAAGTCACTTTACTCGTACCGTAATGCATGATCCCGTGACCAGACACTTGGTCACTTTGAGCTCATTATGATGATGCATTACCGAGTGGGCCCAGTGATACCTCTCCGTCATACGGAGTGACAAATCCCAGTCTCGATCCGTGTCAACCCAACAGACACTTTCGGAGATACCTGTAGTGCACCTTTATAGTCACCCAGTTACGTTGTGACGTTTGGTACACCCAAAGCACTCTTACGGTATCCGGGAGTTACATGATCTCATGGTCTAAGGAAAGGATACTTGACATGGGAAAAACTCTAGCAAACGAACTACACGATCTTATGCTATGTTTAGGATTGGGTCTTGTCCATCACATTATTCTCCTAATGATGTGATCTCGTTATCAATGACATCCAATGTCCATAGTCAGGAAACCATGACTATCTGTTGATCAACGAGCTAGTCAACTAGAGGCTTACTAGGGACATGATGGTGTCTGTTATTCACACATGTATTATGATTTCCGGATAACACAATTATAGCATGAATAAAGACAATTATCATGAACAAGGAAATATAATAATAATGCTTTTATTATTGCCTCTAGGGCATATTTCCAACAGACCGGGCTAGGGAGATGCGGGCGCTGCTCCCCCCCTTTCCCTGAGGAAGGGGCACGGGCGCCGCATCCTCTTTCCTCTTCTTCGCAGAAGACGTTGGCCTGATCAACCAAGGGGCTAGCGTCAGGAAATGGCGTGTACAAACAGGGACAAGGCGAAGCTCGAGACACTTACCGATCCACCGCAAAATACTTCCGCTTGGGAAGTTTGAAGCCTGACAACATCGGGACGGAGGCGGCATCGCGAGGCACCAGTGACGACCTACCCCTGTCGGGACCAGGGGCTTCTCACTCTCCCTTTGGTGGGCGTCGGCCTCGCATCATCAGGAAGGTCGCTGAGGATCTCAGCCTTGCTCAGAGGGGAAGTCTCTGATACGTCTCCATCGTATCTACTTTTCCAAACACTTTTTCCCTTGTTTTGGACTCTAACTTGCATGATTTGAATGGAACTAACCCGGACTAACACTGTTTTCAGCAGAATTGCCATGGTGTTATTTATGTGCAGAAACAAAACTTCTCGAAATGACCTGAAACTTCACGGAACATCTATTCGTAAATAATAAAAAATCCCTGCAAAAGATGAAGACTAGGGGGCCCACCACCTGTCCACGAGGGTGGGGGGCGCGCCTGCCCCCCTAGGGCGTGCCCCCTACCTCGTGGGCCCCCTGGAGCTCCTCCGACCTCAACTCCAACTCTATATATTTGGTTTCGGAGAGAAAAAATTCAAGCAGAAGAATTCATCGCGTTTTACGATACGAAGCCGCCGCCAAGCCCTAAAACCTCTCGGGAGGGCTGATCCGGAGTCCGTTCGGGGCTCCGGAGAGGGGAATCCGTCGCCATCGTCATCATCAACCATCCTCCATCACCAATTTCATGATGCTCACCGCCGTGCATGAGTAATTCCATCGTAGGCTTGCTGGACGGTGATGGGTTGGATGAGATCTATCATGTAATCGAGTTAGTTTTGTTAGGGTTTGATCCCTATTATCCACTATGTTCCGAGATTGATGTTGCTATGACTTTGCTATGCTTAATGCTTGTCACTAGGGCCCGAGTGCCATGATTTCAGATCTGAACCTATTATGTTTTCATCAATATATGAGTGTTCTTGATCCTATCTTGCAAGTCTATAGTCACCTACTATGTGTTATGATTCGGCAACCCCGAAGTGACAATAATCGGGACCACTCCCGGTGATGACCATAGTTTGAGGAGTTCATGTATTCACTATGTGCTAATGCTTTATTCCGATACTCTATTAAAGGGAGGCCTTAATATCCCTTAGTTTCCATTAGGATCCCGCTGCCACGGGAGGGTAGGACAAAAGATGTCATGCAAGTTCTTTTTCATAAGAACGTATGACTATATTCGGAATACATGCCTACATTACATTGATGAATTGGAGCTAGTTCTATGTCACCCTATGTTATGATTGTTACATGATGAACCGCATCCGGCATAATTCTCCATCACCGATCCATCGTCTACGAGCTTTCCATATACCGTTCTTTGCTTATTTTCTTTTCCGTTGCTATTGCTATCATCATTACAAAATACCAAAAACATTACTTTTGCTACTATTACCTTTTGCTACCGTTACCACTACTATCATATTACTTTGCTACTAAGTACTTTGCTGTAGATATTAAGTTTCCAGGTGTGGTTGAATTGACAACTCAACTGCTAATACTTGAGAATATTCTTTGGCTCCCCTTGTGTCGAATCAATAAATTTGGGTTGAATACTCTGCCCTCAAAAACTGTTGCGATCCCCTATACTTGTGGGTTATCAAGACTATTTTCTGGCACCATTGCCGGGGAGCATAACTCTATTCTTTGAGTCACTTGGGATTTATATCTGCTTATCATTATGAAGAACTTGAGAGATCCAAAAACCGAGATTTATCCCTCAACTACGAGGGGAGGTAAGGAATTGTCATCTAACTCTGCACTTGATTCACCTTCTATTTTGAGTAAGCTTGCGACACCTAAACTTGCTTCTGCTATTCGTTCTGATATGTCACATGTTATTGATGATGCCACTTCTGCTATGCATGATACTCATGATGAAACTACTTCTATGCTTGATACTACTATGGCACTTGGTGAATTTCTTGAAGAACAACTTGCTAGGGTTAGAGAGAATGAAAATATTGAATATGATAATATTGATGAAAGTGATGATGAAGACTCTTCCCCTAATAATGAATCACATGTTATTCCTAAGGGTTATGTTTTTGAAAAAGAAGCTTCTTTAGCTATTTTAGCTTGCAAAGATAGATACGAACTCAAGAGGTTATTAGCTAAATGGAAGCAGCAATATCTAAATGCTAGAATGAAACCTGACCCTGTGTTTGCTACTTCACCTATCTTTGTTACTGATAAGGATTATGAATTCTCTGTTAATCCTGATATAATTACTTTGGTTGAATCTGATCCTTTTCATGGATATGAATCTGAAACTGTTGTGGCACATCTTACTAAATTAAATGATATAGCCACCCTGTTCACTAATGATGAGAGAACTCGCTACTTCTATATCCTTCAAATATTTCCGTTCTCAGTAAAGGGTGACACTAAGATATGGTTTAATTCTCTGGGTCCTGGTTGTGTGCGTAGTCCCCAGGATATGATTTATTACTTCTCTGCAAAATATTTCCCTGCTCATAAGAAATAAGCTGCTTTAAGGGATATATATAATTTTGTGCAAATTGAAGAAGAGAGTCTCCCACAAGCTTGTGGGAGGCTTCTCCAATTACTTAATGCTTTGCCTGACCATCCTCTTAAGAAAAATGAAATACTTGATATCTTTTATAATGGACTAACCGATGCCTCCAGAGATTACCTGGATAGTTGTGTTGGTTCTGTTTTTAGGGAAAGAACGCCGGATGACGCTGAAATTCTATTGAATAATATGTTGACAAATTAAAATAATTGGACACTTCCTGAACCAGCTCCTGAGCCTATTCCTAAACCAACTCCGAAGAAGAGGGGTGTTCTATTTCTCAATCCTGAAGATATGCAAGAGGCAAAGAAATCTATGAAAGAAAAAGGTATTAAAGCTGAAGATGTTAAGAATTTACCTCCTATTAAAGAAATACATGGTCTAAATTTACCGCCTGTTGAAGAAACATATGACCTTAATCCATTACCTATTGAAGAAACTCATGGTCTTAATAACCCGACACAGGTAGTAAAGGTAAATTCTCTCTATAGATATGATAAAACTGAAATCCCGTTTACTAAATTTGTTAGCCCATGCTTAGATGAGTTTGATAAATTTATGGTTAAGCAAGAAGACTTCAATACTTATTTTGGTAGACAATTGAAATACAATTCAAATATGCTTAAACACTTGGGTGATTATATGGCTAATGTCAAAGGTGAACTTAAACTTATTAGTAAACATGCTTCTATGGTTACCACTCAAGTAGAACAAGTACTTAAAGCTCAAAATGACTTGCTCAATGAATTGAATAGTAAGAAAATGATAATGCTGTTAGAGTTATGACTAGAGGTGGTAAAATGACTTAGGAACCCTTGTATCCTAAAGGCCACCCTAAGAGAATTGAGCAACATTCTCAGAGAAATAATGTAGATGCACCTAGTCCTTCTAAAAGGAAGAAAAAGAAAAATGATAGGACTTTGCATGCTTCTAGTGAACCTATTACTGAAACACCTAAGGATCCAAATGATATTTCTATTTCTGATGCTGAAACACAATCTGGTAATGAGCCTGAAACTAGTGATAATGTTAATGATAATGTTCATGATGATGCTCAACCTAGTAATGATAATGATATAGAAATTGAACCTGTTGTTGATCTTGATAACCCACAATCAAAGAATCAACGTTATGATAAGAAAGACTTTGTTGCTAGAAAACACGATATAGAAAGAGAACCATGGGTTCAGAAACCCATGCCTTTTCCTCCCAAACCATCCAAGAAAAAGGATGATGAGGATTTTCAGCGCTTTGCTGAAATGATTAGACCTACCTTTTTGCGTATGCGATTAACTGATATGCTCAAAATGAATCCTTATGCTAAGTATGTGAAAGATATTGTTACAAATAAAAGAAAGATACCGGAAGCTGAAATTTCCACCATGCTTGCTACTTATACTTTTAAGGGTGGAATACCAAAGAAACTTGGAGATCCAAGAGTACCTACTATACCATGCTCCATTAAAAGAAATTATGTTAAAACTGCTTTATGTGATCTTGGAGCCGGTGTTAGTGTTATGCCTCTCTCTTTATATCGTAGACTTTATTTGAATAAGTTGGCACCTACTGAAATATCTTTGCAAATGGCTGATAAATCAACTGCTATACCTGTCGGTATTTGTGAGGATGTGCCTGTTGTAGTTGCAAACGTTAATATTTTAACGGACTTTATTATTCTTGATATTCCTGAGGACGATAGTATGTCTATTATTCTTGGAAGACCCTTTTTGAATACTGCAGGGGCTGTTATTGATTGCACTAAAGGCAATGTCACTTTTCATGTTAATGGTAATGAGCATATGGTACACTTTCCAAGGAAACAATCTCAAGTTCATAGTATCAACTCTATTGGAAAAATTCCATCGATTATATTTGGAGGTTTTGAATTTCCTCTTCCTACTGTCAAGAAGAAATATGATATTCTTATTATTGGGGATGTGCATATCCCCGTTGAGGTAACATAGTGTTATTCGAAATTTCTCCGGTTCCATGTTATTCAGAATGAGTTTGTTAACAAGACTTGATCAACCTTGTTAGTGGATTCCTTTTGAAGAGCATGACATGGATGAAACTAGAAGGCACAACCTTTTGTACCTTCCTTTTACTTTCTGTTATTTATATTAAATAAAATAAAATAAGTAGTTTCCGTCTGTTACCTGAATTATCCATGCAATATAAAAATACCCCTAAAATAAAAGTTCTCCAAATGCCCTGAAATTTAAATATGATTTTCTGGAATATTTGAGAATATCTAGAACTGAGAACACAGCAGGGGGATCAACCACCTGGCCACGAGGGTGGAGGGCGCACCCTACCCCCTGGGCGCGCCCCCTGCCTCGTGGGCCCATGGTGGACCTCCTCCACTTATTCCTGCACCCACACACTTCTTGTTCCTCCCACAAACACGAATATTCAGCTCAAGCACGAGTTCTAGCTCATTTTGCTGCCATTTTCGATCTCCTTGTTCAAAGCACCCTCACAAAACTGCTTGGGGGGATTGTTCCTTGGTATGTGACTCCTCTGAAAGTGCGTTATATCGACTAGAGGGGGGTGAATAGGCGATTTTTATGAATTCTTCACTGAGGAATTTGCTGGTGAGGAAATTCCTTAGTGAAGAACTAATAGCAGCGGAATAAGTACTCAAAAGTAAACATAACAGAAAAATAGCATAGTCATCATGATGAAATGAAGATAGGCACAGAGTACAGGAAGCGTAAGCACAGGATAACACAACATGAAGACAAACAGACTGAAGAAATTGAACTGAGGAAATTGAGAAAGTATTCAGTCAAAGTCTTCAAACACAGATATGAACAAACACATAACACAGTTATGGGGAAATGAAAGAGTTGAGGAGATAGAACCAGTAAGCTTGGTGAAGACAATGATTTGGTAGACCAGTTCCAACTGCTGTCTCAATTGTATGTCTGGTTGGAGCGGCTGAGTATTTAAACTCGAGGACACACAGTCCCGGACACCCAGTCCTGAACACGTAGCTCAGGACACAAAGTCCTCACCGTATTCTCCTTGAGCTAAGGTCACACAGACCTCGCCCAATCACTCGTGGTAAGTCTTCAAGTGACTTCTGAACCTTCACAAACTCGGTCACTCGGTGATCCACAATTCCTCTTGGATGCTCTAGACCATGACACCTAACCGTCTGGAAGAAGCACAGTCTTCAAAGGTAACAAGCGTCAGATCCATGCAGGATCAATCTCTTTAGTGATGCTCAATCACTTGGGGTTTGAAGGTGTTTGGGTTTGGGTTTTCCTCACTTGATGATTTTTGCTCAAAGTCCTTGGAGGATGGGTTGCTCTCAAATGACAAGTGTCAGTTTCTCTCGGAGCAGCCAACCAGCCAGTGGTTGTAGGGGGGCGGCTATTTATAGCCTAGGGAGCAGCCCGACATGATAAGACATAAATACCCTTCAATGATATGACCGTTAGGTGGGTAGATATTTTGGGACAGCTGGCGCATAGCACAACAACAATCAGAATTTTGACTAGCAAAATCCTCAGGGCTATCATGTTCCTCACTGTGTAGGCAATCTGCACTGGCGAACTCCTAACTCCTCAGTCAGAACAAAGTCCTCAGAGACCAGAAGAATTTCGTCTCTGTCACTGAAGAATATGACCGAACTGTATGAGATTTCCAATGGCTTCACTCGAAGGGATTGGTAGGTGTAGGATTTTGAGTTGAGCATCACATGGAAATTTTTCCTTAGTATTTCCTCGACCCCCTTTAACAGTACGGTGTTTCCTATGACTCAAGAAAGAGAAAATGAAACTATGAAAACAAAAGTCTTCACGCTTCATGTTCCTCGAATGAATACCAAGTATTCAAGGTCACACCAATTTCTTCACTTTCAAAGTCTTCAGAAATCCAAAGTCTTCAGTCGAAGAACTTCATTTTTAGGTGTCGACTTTCTCTATAAATATCAAACTCCTCATAGACTTATAGACATGTGTAAACTCACAAACGCATTAGTCCCTTAACCTATAAGTCTTCAATACACCAAAATCACTAAGGGGCACTAGATGCACTTACAATCTCCCCCTTTTTGGTGATTGATGACAATATATGTTAAGTTTTCAACGGGGATAAACATATGAAGTGTAAATACTGATATTGAGGAATTTGATTGCAAGACATATAAGAACTCCCCCTGAATATGTGCATGGTGAGGTATTTGCTTCTGAAGCATTGCACACTTGAATAGTAGAATCATGGAGATCTCCCCCTATATCTTGTAATTCATACACGCATTTGACATATCACAATGAAGAATTTGAAATGCATGATGAAATATGGTGACTGATGTAATTCAGCATGCGTGCATTAGCATATATGAGGAATAAGCATGTAGAAAAACATATCAAAAGTATTAGAGCACCATCGGGTTTAAGTTTACAACTCGATCCAATAAAGTCTCAGAAGAACGAGAGTTGTAACTTAATCAAAAGACGCCCATATAGAAAGACCCGCTTGAAGACTAACTCAAAATTCTCCCCCTTTGTCATCAAATGACCAAAGGGATCGAATATGAGGACTAACGCCCCTAAAGAATATCAAGTTGATGAAGGAGCGCCAGTGTTGTTGGGGTCGTTAGTCGTGGAAGGGCCTGCCGCAGTGTCGTCCAAGTCTTCATTCTCATCAGTGTCGCGAGATGAAGAAAATGAGCTGGCCACCAGAGAAGGAACCTTGACCTTCTTGAATTTCTTCGGAGGAGGTGCAGACCAGTCAAAATCTTCCTTGAGACCCATTTGCTTGAGATCTTCTTCACCATACAGATGTGACAGTATTGCCCAGGTGCGACTGAAAACTTCATGGAGGTAGTAATGGTTTTTCTTCACTGCATTGTGCATAGCAGTCATGTTGTGAAGAAATGAACCAAACTGACGCTTAACCCATTTATGATTTCGATCCACCTTCTGGTGAAGACTAAGCAGAAGCTCATGATCAGTCATCACACGCGGAGCAGTGGCTTAAGGAGTAGACTTGGGTGCATTGGCAGAGTCATGTGTGGCAGAGTCATCATTGGTGGAATAAGATGCAACCTTGCGAAACCATCCATCCAATGGACGAATGCCTTCATCTATAACAGCTGGTGCCTTGCCCTTTTCATCAACTGAGGAATAGGTCGGCTTGAGGACTTCAATCGGGGGCAAGTAGCTGAGGTGATTCTGAAAATCAGCTTTGTAGTTGAGTGAAGACCTTGTCCTGAGGAATCTCATAATCCAAGGTGCATAAGGCTTCAGCTCAAACGGAGAAAGTGCAACATTTGCCAGAGTCCTCATGAAGAAATCGTGATAATTGACAGGAATGCCATGAACGATATTGAATACCAGATTCTTTATGATGCCAACAATTTCCTCATCAGATGAGTCGTGGCCTTTGATGGGACTCATTGTCCACGTTAGAATGCGATAGACAATTCTGGGCACATATAGTAATTCCTTCACGAGGAATTTGGTTTGTGGGGCCTGACCTGGCTTCAAAGCTTTCATCAGAACTTGCATGTAGTGATTTCTAAGCTCAGGTTCACTATAAATGCAACGAGCTTCTTCAAGGGGAGGACTGAGTGGTAAGGCACGAAGCAATTCAGAAGCTGGTGCTGTGTAGTGAGTGTTTTCAAACATCCAATCCAGCACCCATGAATTCACATCTTCAGAATCTCCTATGATGTGCAGCGTCGCATAAAATTGAAGAATCGGTTCTTCATTCCAATCACAGATGTCAGAGAAAAATTTAGCAGTCCAGCATCGTGAAGAACACTAAGGACTGGCACGAAGCACGACAGAGATTCCATATCCACGTGAGGAATGTGCTCATGGTAGAAGATTTTCTCTTTATTGAACAGCACTAAGGAATAGAAATTAGCTTGATTAGCAGTCCAGAAACGCCTCTTCCTTATGCGAGCAGAATCATATGGCTTGTAGTCTGCGAAGAATACGTGCTCGCCAAAGAAATCATCAGCCTTGAATTTTTGCTTCCTTGAGAAGGGATCCTTTGGCTTGGGTAGAGGAGTGTCAGTGATTTGCATCACAACCTCAAGAATCTCAATCACAGGTTCTTCGGGCTGAGGAATTTCTGGTTCCTCTTCAGTGGCAGTCTGCGTCCTCAGATGTTCAGCAGCAGCAGTTTCTTCAGCACAAGTGGCTGGAATTTCTTCATGTAAAGATGAAGTGGGGTGAGTTTCTTCAGAGCCCATTTGAACTGTTTGTGCAGGGGACTGAGGTATTTGCTGCAATGGTGTGAACATTGGAGAGTTTGGATGCTGACTTTCCCAGAATTCATCACTCATCACTCATGTGGAGCAGCCAACGTCCACATCTTCATCTTCCATTTCTTCAATGCCAGCCTCTTCAGTTGTGAACTGAGGCATGGGAGAGGAGACAACAGGTGTTGAAGGGATCGTATCCACTTCAATTTCTTCAACAATCTGCTCTGATGAAGCAGCAGAATGATTTTCCTCATCAGATCCGCTAGGGATCTCATAGTCTTCACCAAAAGAAACAAGGTCCTTTGATGGCATGGTTGAGATCGGAACAGCATCAATGGGATTAGCAAATGAACTTTTCATAGGCTTCATCTTCTTCGGAGCTGAAGAATTTGAAGCAGCTGGTGCTTTCCTTTTCTTCACTGCTTCTTGTTCTGCAACCTTGGTTATCTTCACATCTGATGCAGATGGAAGGATCGGAGTTGGTGTTGGCGCAGGAGGAGCAGAGGGATCTGGTTGATTTTCTTCAGGCACAACTGATGTAGTTGCCTGATTTCTTCATCTTCTTCAGGCGCACCACTAGTGGATGCCCTGGCAATTTCTTCAGCGGCTGGAATGCAGTCATCAGCCCTGGAACTTACATTTTCTTCAGCAGCCTGATTTTCATCAGTGGTGCTGGCATGTTTTTCAGTCGGTTGAGCAGATGCTTCAGCCTGAGGAACTTCCTGTTGCGTTGGGGCTGCAACATTTGAGGTGAAGTTATCCGCAAGTTTCACAAAGCGCACCTTGGCTCCAAGCCAATCAGCGCGGTATGCGTCAAATTCATCACTGAGTTTCTTGATCTCAGTTTGAACGGTGATAAGTTCTTCAGTTGTCATGGAGACAACGTTTTTCTTCAGATAGCGCTCCTTCTTGTATTGCACTTTCTTGATCTACCTGGCCTTCTCAAATTTCCATTTCTCTTCTTGCATGAAATGAGTCAGCATGTGATTTTGACCAGGAGTCGGCTTGAAGTCAGGCATGGGAGTGTTGGGGTCCTTGTGCCAAACATCAATGTACTCGAGGATCAACTTTGGATCCAAAAGTAGTGGCACATTTGTTCCCTTGATTCTAGCGGCCCTGGCTTGCCTGTCTCTGATGATTTCTACAAGTTCAGCATCATCAGCTTCGTCTTCTTCAGGCGGCACTTGGAAAGCGACTTGCTTCTTCTGAGGACTAGGGCGAGGACCTCGTCCAGCAGTTGCCTTTGTCTTCAGCAGAGAGGGTCCTGTTGAAGAATTTGGTGCAGCTGAGGAACTAGCTGAGACACCTGAGGCAATGGAGATGCTTGCAGTCCTTTGGCACGAGGCAAGATGCACAGGTGCTGAGGACTTTGTCGGAACAGCTGAGGACTTTGGAGGAGCAGGAGCAGCATGAGGAATTTGCCTTGAGGGCTTTGAAGATTCTGACCGTGAGGGCATTGCTGAGGAACTTGGCCTTGAGGGCACTGTTGGTGAAGCACTTGTCTTGCGTGCAGGCTTCTTTGCCATAGATTTCTTAGGCTTGACAAAGGCCTCAGTTGCAGTAGCAGCAGTAGAGTCTTCATTGAATTTCCTCACTGCCTCTTTTGCTTGTTTGGCCAACTTGGCCTGGCACTTGTCCCATTCATCAGGAAAGTCCTCACCGCGTTTGATGCTGGTGGGATTTTCTACTTGGCCAGGTGCCAATGGAGCTCTTGGGCATGGAGGATTGAGTGCGAATTTCTTCATGTACTTTGGAGTTACATACATGTACTCCCTCCATTCTCTTGCCCATCTCCTTTCAATTTTCTGAATGCGCACCTTGCGCTGATTTTTATCTTCCTCAGGAGGTGTGCAGTACCCAGCATAGATGTCATCAGGGATCTCAAAGGCAGTCATGATCTCAGGCTTCTTTCCTCCTTTCTGTGGCCTTTTACCATCAGCCATTTTCTTCAGTTGAGGAATTTGAACAATCGAATTCTCTGAAGAAGTATGCAACTTTTCTTCAAGGAACGTTGTAAATGAGTTAAGTTGATGAGAACCTAGAGATTCAGCAGCTGACATGAGTACCTGTGAACAGAATATAGTTGCGAGGAATTTGGAGAGGTCATATGTGTTCTCAGAAGGTTTTTATAAAGAACAAGTTTGAGGAATTTGACCAGATGAGTCTTGAAGAATTTCACTAAGCGTTCTTTGTCTTAGGTTCCAGAGTTGTATAGATCGAAGATCCACACAATTAAGGAATCTTGAAGAAAAATGATGCTTAGAGAAACGAATCAAGAACAGATGACTTGTGAGGTGTTTAGTGTGTGAAGATATGAAGAAAAACACCTTTGAAGATTTTTTAGATAATCATTCGAATCAATGAGGGAAGTAAAAGTAACTTTTAATTACCCTGAAGGAAGAACACAACAAACTGGAGTGAGGAGATGTGAAGTTCGTCGGTGCGGATCTTCCACGCCCTAACTTGGCGAAGGAAGACAACTACGGCGGCGGTGGAGCGAAGATTTCCGCGGCCGGCGTGAGTATGGCGGCGATGAGGTCGAGGCAGTGAAGCTCTTCCTCACTGACGATGATGAAGTAGCAGCAACGCTAGGGTTTGAGAAGCTCGAGCTGGAGAGAGTTCGAGCGGAGTAAAGGAAGTGAGGAAGGGGAAGAGGGGTATTTATAGCCACGGTGAAAAACTGTTCGCCCGAGGAAATTGGACGAACGTGCCCCTGACCCTTCTCATTTGCATGACATGTGTCACCCACGTACTGAGAAGTGGAGATCGTGTTAGATCGTGGGTGAGTGGATAAGTATATCATGGGATGTAGAATGGTTTGAGCGGCAAAGCCAAAAATTTATATAGGATAGGTTTTAAAGTTCCGTTCGCAATTTCTTCAGCTGACAAGGACACAGTGAAGATTTTGAACGAGTTTCAAATAGAACGCACATGAAGAATTTGTGAATAGATTGGGTTGAGTATAGCATAGAGGGGGAAGGGTCCGAGCACATTCACTTAGCAGAAAAACCAACTTGAAGAATTAGCAATAAGTGAATGTTGTAGAGGACATAAACTCATATATATAGCCAATGAAGAAAAACGACGGAAACAGTGAAGACAATGCAAAGTTGAAGAATTTGAACAACTGAGGAATTTCAACTTTTGGTGGTGGCGTGACCCACCGTATAAGAATGATGATTTCAGACACCGCGTACAATTATCATAGGGTTCTGAGAATCAAATTCTTCATTAATTTCTTCACACTTAGAGTGTTATTCTCCATTGATTGAAGAAAAATGTTTCTTCATGTGTTGCACATCTAAGTCATCAATTTTGCATAAGTGTTAGGATGAGTGTCCTTTTCAAAGAACATTCGAAGATTCTAGGATATTTAGCGCACACCGCAACTTGCTAAATCTCTTCTCATCCAAGGGCTTTGTGAAGATATCGGCTAGCTGTTCTTCAGTCTTCACATGCTCAATAGAAATGTCGCCCTTCAACACATGATCACAAAGAAAATGATGACGAATCTGAATGTGCTTTGTCTTCGAGTGCTGAATTGGGTTGTGAGCAATCTTGATGGCACTCTCATTGTCATAGAAGAGAGGCACATACTTCATGTTGACGATGTAGTCCTTGAGAGTTTGCTTCATCCATAGCAAGAACCAGCGGCAATATACATAGCTTCAGCAGTAGATAGTGATACGCAGTTCTGTTTCTTCGAGGACCAACAGACAAAAGATCGTTCGAGGAAATGACATGTACCAGATGTTGACTTGCGGTCCACACGATCACCAGCATAGTCAGAGTCAGAATATCCAATGAGATCAAAAGCCGAGCCCTTGGGGTACCATAATCCAAGTGTTGGTGTGTGAGGGAGTCCTGGATTAGGGGGTCTCCGGACAACCGGACTGTTGGATTATGAAGATACAAGATTGAAGACTTCATCTCGTGTCCGGATGGGGCTCTACTTGGCGTGGGCGGCAAGCTAGGCAATACGTATATGTGTATCTCCTCCTTTGTAACCGACCTTGTGTAACCCTAGCCCCCTCCGGTGTCTATATAAACCGGAGGGTTTTAGTCTGTAGGACATATACAATCATACCATAGGCTAGCTTCTAGGGTTTAGCCTCTCCGATCTCGTGGTAGATCAACTCTTGTAATACTCATATCATCAAGAATAAATCAAGCAGGACGTAGGGTTTTACCTCCATCAAGAGGGCCCGAACCTGGGTAAAACATCGTGTCCCCTGCCTCCTGTTACCATCCGCCTTAGACGCACAGTTCGGGACCCCCTACCCGAGATCCGTCAGTTTTGACACCGACATTGGTGCTTTCATTGAGAGTTCCTCTGTGTCGTCGCCGTTAGGCTTGATGGCTCCTACGATCATCAATAGCGATGCAGTCCAGGGTGAGACTTTTCTCCCCCGACAGATCTTTGTGTTCGGCGGCTTGGCACTACGGGCCAACTCGCTTGGCCATCTGGAGCAGATCAAAAGTTACGCCCCTGGCCACCAGGTCAGGTTTGGAAGCTTAAACTACACGGCCGATATCCGCGGAGACTTGATCTTCGACGGATTCGAGCCCCTGCCTTGTGCGTCGCGCGGTCACGATGAGTATGTCCGACCGTATTCAGGAGATCGCACTGACAGCCGCTCCAAGCCTCAATTCGGAGCCAGTTGCGCCATCCATGGACGGGTGGATAGACCCTGTCACGGAGGCCGTATCCTCAGCGGCGATCGAGCCGAATATCGACCTTACCCTTCACGAGAGTCGCGTTGCCAAACTGCCGGATCCTTCTCCGGCCACGGGCTCCGAACCGCCTACTCCCATCGAATCTGATTGGGCGCCGATCATGGAGTTTATCTCCGCGGATATTTTCAGCACTCGCCCTTTGGCGACATACTAAACTCATTAAGGTCTCTCTCCTTGTCAGGAGAGTCCTGGCCGAACTACGTCCGGCAGGATTGGGATGCGGATGACGAAGAAATTCGCCGCCCACCCACCACCCACTTAGTAGCCACTTTCGATGACTTAACCGACACACTCGACTTCGACTCTGAAGACATCGATGGTATGGACGACGATGCAGGAGGCGAAGAGGAACCACTGCCCACAGGGCACTAGACGCCCACTTCATCACATGACGTATACATGGTGGACACACCCAAAGAAAATAACGACGAGGAACGGAAGGACGCAGCGAAGGGTGGTTCCCTCGAGCAGCAGTCGAAGCGGCGGCGTAAACGCCGCTCCAAATCCCGCCTCAGCAGAAATAACGATCACATACACCCAGCGTTAGAGCAAGGTGAACCATTGCCCGACCACGGCAACACGGAAAATCAAGCCGAACAACCCAACCCTGTCAAAGATAATAGTCTAGACGACATCACACCGGACAGGCGCCAGGAGGAACATAATGCCCACCAAAGGCTTGTTGCCATGATGAAGAGTCTGAAAAAACAGAAGCAAAGGCTCAAGGCTGCACAAGACACACTCAAAATCATATGGAGTGAAGTAGTCAACACGGCAGCAAAATACGGCAGTAATCGCCACACCAAGAGCTATCTGAAGCAAAAGTTGCTACCTGAATTTGATGAGGAGGCCTTAGATCCTCCACAATTAAAAAATAAAACGGCCATCCGGTCGGATAGACGACCTCATAGCCAACATAAAGGGGCAACCGACGCCGCACATAAACCAGTACGCGATCCGCGTAAGGGCTCGCATCACAAGGACGGCGCAACCAGATCCATCTATGGACCACGCAAGCGCGCTCCAACATACAATACAACACAACAAACATCTGAATACTATGGTACACCCAAATACAGGGGTGCCACACACCCTCTATGTTTTACCGACGAGGTGCTGGATCATGAATTTCCATAGGGATTCAAACCTGTAAACATAGAGGTGTACGACGGAACAACAGACCCTGGGGTCTGGATTGAGGACTATATCTTCCATATCCATATGGCTCGAGGAGATGATCTCCACGCCATCAAGTACTTACCCCTCAAGCTCAAAGGACCAGCTCGGCACTGGCTCAAAAGCCTCCCCGATCGGAAGCTGGGAAGAGCTCGAAGACGCCTTTCGGGCAAATTTTCAAGGGACATATGTCCGACCACCGGATGGAGACGATTTAAGCCATATAACTCAACAGCCCGGTGAGTCAGCCCGAAAACTTTGGAGCAGGTTCCTCACTAAAAAGAACCAAATAGTTGACTGTCCGGACGCTGAAGTCTTAGCAGCCTTCAAGCATAGCGTTCGAGACGAATGGCTTGCCAGACACCTCGGTCAAGAAAAGCCGAGAACAATGGCAGCATTAACAAGCCTCATGACCCGTTTCTGCGCGGGCAAGGACAGCTAGTTAGCCCGATGCAGCACCAGCGACCCAAGTACATCTGAAGTCAGGGATGGAAACGGGAAATCATGACGCAGCAAGAATAAGCGCTGGAATAAAGAAGACATCCCGAAGAGCACGGCGGTAAACGCCGAATTTAATAGCTCTCGGCAAGGGCAGCAGAAGCCGCCCTCCAAAGGAGAGACGAATTGTCCAGCCTAAACAAAATTTTGTACCAAATATGTTAGATCCATAGCACCCCTGACAAACCTGCAAATCATACTCACAGAGAATGTTGGGTCTTCAAACAGTCCGGCAAGCTCAACGCCGAACACAAGGGGCATGATACACCAAGTGAAGACGAGGACGAGCCTCGCAAGCAAAGCACAGGGGAACAGAAGAAATTCCCACCAGAAGTCAAAATAGTCAACGTGTTACACGTGATAAAAGGGAGAGAAGCGACACCTTTAGAGGAACATGCCCCAGGGCCTATCACCGCGGAGCTCCGCCACTGGTCATCCCAACCGATCACCTTCGACCATCGGGATTACTCGGCAAGTATCCGGCGTGCAGGATGGGCTGCCTTGGTATTAGATCCAATAATTAACGGATACCACTTCACCCGAGTCCTGATGGATGGCGGTAGCAGTTTGAATCTGATATATTAGGACACAGTCCGCAAAATGGGGATAGACCCAACAAAAATTTGCCGCAGCAATGCTACCTTTAAAGGAGTAACGCCAGGCCCGGAGGCTCACTGCAGGGGCTCCCTGCTACTAGAGGTTATATTCGGCTTCCCCGATAACTTCCGCATCGAAAACTTAACTTTCCACGTCGCTCCGTTCTAAAGTGGCTATCAAGCACTACTCGGACGTGAAGCTTTCGCCCGCTTTAATGCAATACCGCATTACGCTTCCCTCAAGCTCAAGATGCCCCGTCCATGTGGCATCATTACAGTAAATGGAAATATTGAGCGCTCCTTGCGCGCTGAAGATGGCGCGGCCGCTTTGGCCGCCGCACACTAAGCGGCCTCACCAACTCAAGCATTTGACAGGTCGTAAAGACCACGAACATGGCTAGACGAGTCCGGCTCAGTTATATGTAATTAATACAGGTTTGATGGCTATACCCCTATTACAATACAAGGGGCTCAATGCGCGCGCAAAAGTGGCAATAAGGCTCACCTTTACTCATTTTCAACTATATATTGTTTATTTAGTATAACTTAACTTTTGCACGACAACTTTTCAATTAAGTTCCTCTCTTTTTTAGATGACCTTCGTGGTACACCCGTCCAGGATAGGGCGCAACGGAGACACAGGCGCAGACGTGCAGCAGGGACCCGTTCCAAGGATTCTTTGTAGATTAAGACCCTGCGTAAACCTTTTTTACTGTCTCTTGTTGATTTACATCCTTCGGATTCTCAGTACAACCGAGAAGGATGCTGACGTCTTGGCATGTGGCCACGCCAGAATAATGCACGTACCTGGACACCAGGGGCTTATTACAAAGGGTACTGTTTATACCCGGTTTACACCATAAAGACCGAATACCTTAGGGAGTGTTCGGCGTCGCGAGTTTGGCCTTATATGCATCAGCTCCGAATCATGTCTTTGGTCACATGTTGGGTTTGCCCGGCTCCTGTGTTTTGCTGCCTTACATTCCGCTCTATCGGCTAAGGCGGCACCAGGAGAACTACTGCGATTGTGCCTTGGTTCATCCGGACGAGCACCTCAGTAGAGAAAGCCAAAAACTGACTGTCATGATATAGCGTGAGACTGGTCAACCACTCGATGACCTATTGGAATCTTCGGGATTCCTCCGCATTAACGAAGGGTCGTTTCCCGGCCAGGCATGTACGCACCCCGAATCTGGACGAGTGCGGAGCCACCAGGGGCTATATAGTAGCCCCACTGTCAAACTCCTATGGCTAAGTGAAAGTGTTAAAGCATTATAGTCCGGTTGCCTAGTTCGCTGCGCAATCACCTCCTTATTAGGACCAAGATGTTGGATTAAGTGTGAATACATGTCTTCTGCGAACACCCCCGCATTATATGCATGGGGGCTGAAGCCGATGACTGCAATCTTTCAGGTTATATACATGTATACATAAACGGCTGCACAGGAGGCATCACAATACTTTCGGGCAAAAGTATAAATACAGCCTTGATAAATTCAATAAAACATTGTTTGTACAATGGGAATACATGTCACTCAAACATAACATTCTTCGAGCACTGGGCCTCTATCGTACGAGCGCCCTCAAGAACTTCTTCAAAATAGTGCTCGACAGCCACTCGGCCTATGGCCGAACCCTGCGCGTGACAGTGGTGGCATCCATCTCCACCTAGTATGTTTTGACACTGGCAAGGGCCATCCGCGAGCCTTCTATGCACGCCGATCTCTTCATCGCATTAATGCGTGGGACCGCACCAAGGAACTGCTGCACCAAGCTAAAATAGTTGTTCGGCTTTGGCTTTTCCGGCCACAGATGATCCATGACAGACCTCATGGCGAGTCCGGACAATCTATTGAGTTCGGCCCATTCGGCAAGCTAATCAGTCAATGGAAGCGAACGCTCTGGAACGTTAAATTGCGACCAGAACAACTTGTCCACTTCACAGTCTGTCTGATCTCGGAAGTATTCGGCCACATCGACAGCGCTCGCCGCTAAGTCCAGATATGCGTCGGCCAAACTCCACAGCCGTTCCAGAGGGGCATACCGCGGATCGCCGAACTTCCTCCGCAGCATAAATGGCTTCCCAGCCACAATGTCCCCGGCTTCACGCAGTTCCTCCTTCTTCGCTCTCATTGCAGAGCAGGTGTCTTTGGTCGCCATTGTGGCCTCTTCAAGGTCCGTAGCCTTCGCCCGGTTTTCTTCTTCAAGAAACTGGCAGCGGTCGGCAGTGTCTTTTAACTTCTCAGCCATTTTGGCCATTTTATCTTTGCTCTCGCTATGAGCGGCCTTCTCGGCTTTCAACTCTTCGTCCGCCTTCAAAGCGGCCGCATTACTACTCCTTACTTGCTCCTTGGCTCGGGCAAGCTCCGCCCGCAGGGCCTCCACGGTGGCAGCTCCATCTGCAGTCACAACATATTAAAGATACTGGCATTACGCTGCTCTTACTATGTGACATTCACTATAAATATCACCTACCCTGTGCCTCGTCAAGCCGCTTGTTAACAAGCTCGATGTCGGCATTCGCCGCATCCAGTCGCCGTTCTAGTTCGGCAACCCCATCAGTCCGGATAGACATCGGAGCTTCGGACACCTGCACATAATGGCAGTCTGGTTATTAGCTGGGACTACAATCCTTTGTTTGCCGCCGTTCTCGACGACAACCAGAGTCTCAGGGGCTACAATCTACACAGGGCGCACCTAAAAATGTGCGGATGCATATCATTTCACGTACCTCAAAGCCCGTCAGTAGACTCATAAAGGCTTCATGCAACCTGCTTTCGGCGGACGAAATCCTTTCAATCACTGTACCCATCAATGTACGGTGCTCTTCTGAGATAGTGGCTCGCCCTAGCAGATCCCTCAGTGCGTCCGACCGCATACCAGACGGTGCCGAATTCTTTTGGTTGCTCTCTTCAAGAGCCAGATACTGAGGGCTTCGGATGACCATGGGATTACCTTCTGGCCTTGCCGGATCCGGAGAAACTCTTTGTGATGACACTTCAAGGTCGCCCGCTTCTTGAGCCGGGGAGTCCGGGGGAGGCGTTTCGCTCTCCATCATCTCCGGAAGAAGATCCCCCGAAGACGAGCTCTGCTGAGAAGGGCTCAGATCCGAACTGCAACATAGATGCTTTGGTTATCTTCCTCAGAAGTAAGGTAGAATATCTTCACTATTAAGTACTTTTTGATTACTTACAGCTCGTTAGAGGGCTGATCCCTGCATAGACTTTGTGTGGCAAGAGCACCCTCCGAGACAGGACCCTCTGGTGGAGTTTTCTTCTCCCGTTTGGAAACCTTGGTTTCCGGGTCATCAGAGGTAGTCCTCTTCCTCCGCCGGGGCGAGGGAATGTCAGATTCCTTCCCTTGGTTATCCTCCCTCGCGGAGGCGCTCGTTCCCTCGGTTGGAACAGGTAGCGGTGGAGGCCCGCTTTGGCCCTCTCTATTCCCCCCTTCATCTTCCTTTGAGGGCACCGGGCAAGGTGCTGGCTCGAGCATTTTTTTCCAGCACTAGATTGTCCAAGCCTTCAGGAAGGGGGTCCAAACACCGGATCATCTTCGCCTTTGTTATCTAGTCCTGGTCAAAGAGCGATCCTTCATAATGATGTGATGATAAAAGAAAGACAGTGTGTTCGACTGGAGGATTACTTACTTGGGCCGTGGTGCGGTTGCTGCTCAGGCCCACGTCCTCGGAGGTGTCCGGACACTCTATTTGGGGTCCGAAGAACGACTTGTACATCTCCTCGTGCGTCAGGCCGAGGAAATTCTGAATAGCACGCGGTCCTTCTGGGTTGAATTCCCATAAACGGAGGGGCCGGGGTTTGCAAGGCTGGACTTGACGAACCAGCATGACTTGCACTACCATAACCAAACTAAAATCTCCCTCGAAGAGATCCCGGGTGCGGCTCTGTAGTATGGGCACATCCTTGGCTGGACCCCAGCTCAGCCCCCTGCTGATCCATGACATCAGTTATGGTGGAGGGCCCGAGCGAAAGGCGGGGGAAGCTACCCACTTGGCACTTCTGGGAGCGGTGATGTAGAACCACTCCCATTGCCATAATTCGGACACCTCTGGAAAGGAACCTTTTGGCCACGGAGCTCCGGAAATCTTGCTTATTAATGCACCGCCGCACGCTGCATACTGCCCCTCGATCATCTTTGGCTTCACATCAAAGGTCTTGAGCCACAGGCCGAAGTGAGGGGTAATGCGGAGGAAGGCCTCACATACGACAATAAATGCCGAGATGTGGAGAAAGGAATCCGGGGCTAGGTCGTGGAAATCAAGCCTGTAATAGAACATCAAACCCCTAACGAAGGGATCCAGAGTGAGGCCTAGTCCTCTGAGGAAGTGGGGGATGAACACGACGTCTTCATTGGGTTCAGGAGTAGGGACGACCTACCCTCGGGCAGGCAGCCGGTGCGAAACTTCGGCTGTCAGGTATCTTGCCTCCCTCAACTTCTTGATATCCTCTTCCGTGACGGAGGAGGGCATCCACTGGCCTTGGAGGCTGGATCCGGACATGATTGAAGGTCTGAAGCACCTGACCTAGGCTTTGGGTGTTAGAACTCGAGGCGGGGGAATGATTCGATTGAGCACGGGAGGAAAAAAGTTAAAGCCTTGTCCCTTTATAAAGAGGGTGAATATCAAGCGTCCTCCTCATGGCCGTTTGGGACTTGCCTAAAATCTAGGAGTCCTAAGCACAGTTGGGTTACCCACACCCGTATTGATGAGAATCCCATAATAAGGGGGACATGATCTCTGCTTTCACAAGACGTGTCAAGAAATTGCCTCGCGTTATGTGCGGGGCTAGTTAAAGGAAACGGTTCGAATAATCACCGGGCCATGGCATAGTGTCATGTTGCCAAAATGTGTCAGCAGAATAGATTTGTGGAAATATTATTCTCTCTACGGTGGTATGTGGAACTTATTTTGCAGGGTCGGACACTATCCTTGTATTCAGATTTTTCTGTGGTGTATTCGGAGGAGGAACCCGCCTTGCAATGCCGAAGACAACACTGCGCACCGGACTCATCGTCATTGAAGCCTAGTTCAGGGGCTACTGAGGGAGTCCTGGATTAGGGGGTCTCCGGACAGCCGGACTATATCCTTTGGCCGGACTGTTGGATTATGAAGATACAAGATTGAAGACTTCGTCTCGTGTCCGGATGGGACTCTACTTGGCGTGGACGGCAAGTTAGGCAATACGGATATGTGTATCTCCTCCTTTGTAACCGACCTTATGTAACCCTAGCCCCCTCCAGTGTCTGTATAAACCGAGGGTTTTAGTCCGTAGGAACACATACAATCATACCATAGGCTAGCTTCTAGGGTTTAGCCTCTCCGATCTCGTGGTAGATCAACTCTTGTAATACTCATATCATCAAGAATAAATCAAGCAGGACGTAGGGTTTTACCTCCATCAAGAGGGCCCGAACCTGGGTAAAACATCATGTCCCCTGCCTCCTATTACCATCCGCCTTAGACGCACAGTTCGGGACCCCCTACCCGAGATCTGCCGGTTTTGACACCGACAGTGTGTGAGGTAGATATCGAAGAATATGCTTCACAGCCTTATGGTGTGATTCCTTCGGTGTAGCTTGAAATTGGGCACACATGCAAACACTAAGCATAATATCTGGCCTAGATGCACATAAGTACAATAAATAACCAATCATGGAGCGGTATACCTTATGATCGAAGTCAATACCATTTTCATCAATGCACAGATGGCCATTTGTGGGCATAGGAATTTTGACGCCCTTGCAATCTTGCATGCCGAATTTCCTCAGTACATCCTTGAGGTATTTCTCCTGAGATATGAATATGCCATTGCACCGTTGACGAATTTGAAGACCTAAGAAGAATTTCAACTCTCCCATCATAGACATTTGATATTCTTCACTCATCATATAGGCAAATTCATCACTATAACGTTGGTCAGTACAGCCAAAGATAATATCATCAACATATATTTGCACACAAACAGTTCACCATCATAAGATTTAGTAAAGAGAGTAGGATCGAGTGAGCCGGGTGTGAAGCCATTCTTCATGAGGAATTCCTTCAAAGTATCATACCACGCTCGAGGGGCCTGCTTGAGGCCATAGAGGGCCTTGTTGAGTCTGAAGACTTTGTCAGGATTCTTTGGATCTTCAAAACCTGGGGGTTGAGCAACATAA
This sequence comes from Triticum aestivum, assembly GCF_018294505.1. Lineage (NCBI taxonomy): Eukaryota > Viridiplantae > Streptophyta > Magnoliopsida > Poales > Poaceae > Triticum > Triticum aestivum. Next base: position 514,119,614 of record NC_057803.1, read on the forward strand.
ACTTCTTCCTCAAGCTTACCATTGACGAATGCACTTTTCACATCCATTTGATATAAAGTGATATCATGATGGTTAGCCTAAGCAAGTAATATGCGAATAGCCTCAAGTCTAGCAATAGGTGCAAAAGTTTCATCGAAATCAATTCCTTCAACCTGTGTGTAGCCTTGAGCTATGAGCCATGCCTTATTCCTCACCACAAGGCCGTTTTCATCTTGCTTGTTGCGGTAGATCCACTTTGTGCCAATGATATTGTGCTTGCAAGGATCTGGACATTTGACCAGTTCCCAGACATTGTTGAGCTCGAACTGATGTAATTCTTCTTGCATGGTCTGAATCCACTCAGGCTCTAGAAATGCTTCATCTACCTTAGTGGGCTCTGTGATAGAGACAAAAGCATAGTGCCCACAAAAGTTAGATAAATGTGAAGCTTTTGAGCATGTGAGAGGACCTGGCGCTTTGATGTCATTGATGATCTTTTCAACTTGCACTTCTTTTGCAATGCGCGCATGAGCTGGTTGTCGTTGAGGAATTTGATCAGCATTCTCTTCAGCACCATTTTCTTCTGTATTTTCTCCAGGTGCATTAGCTCGACGTTCTTCATGTTCTGGAATGAATTCTTCAGGAGATTCTTCAGTAGGAATGACATCTTCAGTAGCCTTGAACTTGATAGTTTCCTCAGGTGCTGGTTCATCTATCACAGTAGGTAGGTGATCTCTTTGCGAGCCATTAGTTTCATCGAACCGCACATCTACAGTTTCAACAACCTTGTGAAGAACGTTGTTGAAGACTCTGTAGGTGTGCGAGTCCTTTCCGTAACCAAGCATAAAACCTTCATGTGCTTTCGGTGCAAATTTTGAGTTGTGATGAGGATCTCTAATCCAACATTTAGCACCGAAGACTTTGAAATAACTTACATTGGGTTTCTTATCAGTGAAGAGTTCATAGGCAGTCTTCTTGAAGAATTTGTGAAGATATAGTCTGTTGATGATGTGGCACGCAGTATCAATTGCCTCAGTCCAGAAATGACGAGGCATTTTGTATTCACCAAGCATAGTGCGAGCCATCTCAGCAAGAGTCTTGTTCTTGCGCTCCACGACGCTGTTCTGCTGAGGAGTATAAGGAGCAGATAACTCATGAGTAATACCAAGTTCATCAAGATAGTCATCGAGACCCGAATTCTTGAACTCAGTTCCATTGTCACTTCTGATGTGCTTGATCTTCACACCAAAGTTGGTTGAAGCCCTCGAGGAAAATCGTTTGAAGACTTCCTGCACTTCATGTTTGTAAGTAACAAGGTGTACCCATGTGTAACGAGAGTAATCATCAACAATAACAAAGCCATATTGAGATGCTTCATTTGAAACAACAGAATAATGATTAGGACCGAAGAGATCCATGTGAAGCAATTCAAATGGACGAGTAGTGGTCATGATAGTCTTTGTTGGATGCTTAGCCTTTGTCATCTTCCTAGCTTCACAGCCTCCGCATAGGTGATCCTTGAGGAATTTGACATTCTCGATGCCAATGACATGCTTCTTCTTCGCAAGCGTGTGCAGATTCCTCATGCCTGCATGACCAAGTCGTCGATGCCAGAGCCAGCCTTCTAAAGCTTTTGCAAGTAGGCACACGGATGGTTGTGGTCCTATAGAGAAATCAACAATATACAAGTCTCCTCTCCTAAAGCCTTCGAAGACTTTGGAATTGTCAGCTTCCATAACCACAACACAACGGTACTTGCCAAAGACAACAACCATATCAAGATTGCAAAGCATTGAGATAGACATGAGGTTGTATCCTAAGGACTTGACAAGCATGACTTTGTCCATGTGTCAATCCTTTGTGATCACAACCTTACCTAGACCCAATACCTGACTTTTGCCTTTGTCGGCAAAGATGATATGCTTCAAATGCGACGGAGATAATGGAGCATCCATCAATAGATTATTATCACTAGTCATGTGAATTGTACATCCACTATCGAGGACCCACTCAGTTGCTTTGGGTTGATCATCCTGCAGATGAATTAGTGCAACTTACGAACTCATATACTTCATCAATGAAGAGTATGACATCAATTCATAAGATCAATTTCATCAAGCAAAAGAACAGATAAAGCAGTAGGAGGACGTGAGAAATGAAAGTTCATTTCTTCATGATTAGCCTGTGTCCTTTCAGGCATACTCAGGTCTTCAGCAAATTCTTCAGACGATTACGTACGTCTGGAGACCTGACCCTGCAGAAGAGATTAGTTCTTTTTCTTCACCACCCACATCTGAAGGGGTGGCAAAGAGTTCATCATTCTGCGAGCTCCATACGAGAAAGATGGCATAGAAGCCAGTCCATTTCATTTTACATAAGAGGGGTTAGAGTAAGCATAAGAGTAAGCAGAGAAATTCTTTGAGGACTTATGGACATAATGATCTGAAGAATAATGCACATATCCATAATCCTTAGATCTTTCCTGCGAAACAGACGGGTTAGCACGATGATGTTCATATGAGGACTTTGATCCTTTTGAGGAATATGATCCATGTGAGGAGTTTGGTCTGTATGAGGACTTGGATCCATATGAAGAATTTGATCTGGGGTTCCTATTCTTCACAGGTGGCGTCATGATGACATTCACCTGAATATTTTCAAGGCATCTTTTGGGAACCCAGATTTTCTTCATAGGGGGACCGTTCCTGCAGTTAGTGCCAATATATCTAGCAAATACTTCACCATTCTGATTTTTGAACAGTTTATAGTTGGAGCCAAATGACTCATCATCAGAACGAGGGGATTCACATGCAAATCCAGATAAGTTAGATGGATCAACTGGAGGTCCCTTTGTAGCAACCCATGTAGTTTTGGAGTACTGCTCAGGCTTCCAATATGTACCATCAGCATTAAGTTTCCTCTCAAAGGCAATACCCTCTTTCCTAGGGTTCCTGTTGAGGATCTGCTTTTTAAGCACATCACAAAGAGTCTGATGCCCTTTGAGGCTTTTGTACATGCCTGTCATGTACAATTCCTTCAGCCCTGCATCGTCAGTGATACTAGCAATGTCCTCAGATGAGGAATTAGTGACAGCAGAGGCATGCGAAGAATTTGAAACATTAGCAGCATTTGAACATTCAGGTGAAGAATTACCAGATTCACGTTCAATGCACTTCAAGCATGGAGGAACAAATTCTTCCTGAGAAGCGCTGATTTGTTGAGCAAGTAATGAATCGCGCTCCTTCTGAAGATCTTCATAACTCACTCTTAGCTTCTCAAGGTCTTGCTTTCTTTGAAGAAATTCATAAGAAAGCTTCTCATGATCAGATAAGAAAGTGTTATGATGACCTTGAAGATTGTCAAACCTAGTCTGAAGTCTCTGAAGATTTTCAGTCAAGGCTTTAGTGCGATCCATTTCTTCACCCAACATATCATCACTTTTGTCTAGCATGTTTTGAACCTTTTCAAATGCCCTTTGTTGTTTTACAGCAATCTTAGCAAGTTTAGAATAGCTGGGCTTAAGGTTTTCATCAGATTCATTCTCACTTGATTCAGAGGAGGTATATTTGAGTACCTTGGCACTATACCTGGCCATTCCTCGGGCCGGGCCGGGCTTTGGGCCGGGCCAACCAAAGCCCGACGCCAAAAACCCAGGCCCGAGCCCGGCCCGGCCCGGCCATCGGGCCTAAAAATCGGGCTCGAGCCCGTCCCATCACACTAAAATCCCGTCAGGCCTCGGGCCACGAGCCGGCCCTCTTCCTTAAATGGCGAAATCGATGGGCCCGGGCCCGGCCTGGCCCGGGCTTTGGGCTCAAAACCTAGGCCCGAGCCCGGCCCATGGACAAGGTCGGGCCGGGTCGGGCTTTTTCAGGCCGGGTCGGGTTGGGCCGACCGGGGCGGGCTGCCCATGGCCAGGTATACTTGGCACCCTTTGCCATGAAGCAATAGGTGGGAGTGTAGCCATCATCGCCTTCATCAGCCTTGTTGGTGAGGTCATTTTCTTCAGTGTTGAAGATAGACTTGTTGACGAATGCAATAGCGAGAGCTAGGCTCGCCACTCCAGACTCGGACTCCTCAAATGTCTCATCTTCCTCATTTTCTTCAGATTCAGCCTCAGAGTCCACTTCCTTGCCAATGAATGCCCTAGCCTTCTTGGAGCTGCTCTTCTTGTGAGATGAAGACTGAGGATTTTGATGATGAAGATTTTGTGGATTTCTTCTTTTTCTTCGCATCATCAGAACTATAATCCTTGTATTTCTTCTTCTTTGATTCCTTTTCCGACTAAGGACAATCTTGAATGTAATGTCCAGGTTTCTTGTACTTGTGACAGAGCCTCCTCTTGTAGTCACTGGATGAGGAGTCATTGCTCCTTAAGGGTCTTCCAAAGCGACCACATCTTGAGAACTTTTGGAACTTCTTCACGAGCAGTGCTAGATCATGGCTTAGTTCTTCAGGATCACCAAGGCTGCTACCAGAATCTTCATCTTCGGACTCAGATACTGCCTTGGCCTTCAGTGCACGTGATCTGCCATAGCTCGAACCATAGAGATCTCTTTTTTCAGCAAGTTGGAACTCATGAGTATTTAGCCTCTCGAGAATATCAGCGGGATCAAGTGACTTGTAATCAGCACGTTCTTATATCATCAATGCCAGAGTGTCAAATGAGGAATCAAGCGATCTCAGCAATTTCTTCACCACCTCATGGTTGGTGATGTCAGTGGCACCAAGTGCTTGAAGCTCATTTGAGATGTCAGTGAGGTGATCAAAGGTTTGTTGAACATTTTCATTGTCGAGTCTTTTGAAGAAGTTGAAGAGATTGCGAAGAACATCAACTCGAGAGTCACGCTGTGTTGAGACTCCTTCATTCACTTTGGACAGTCTATCCCAGATAAGCTTAGCAGTTTCCAAAGCACTCACTCTTCCATACTATCCTTTGCTCAGATGACCACATATGATATTCTTCGCTGGAGAATCGAGTTGCTTGAATCTCTTCACATCAGCAACATTCAGAGAAGGTGTGACTAAGGGAACACCATTTTCCACAACATACCAGAGATCGTTATCAATTGCCTCAAGATGCATTCGCATCTTATTCTTCTAGTAGGGGTAGTCCGTCCCATCGAAGGTAGGACACCCAGCAGAGACCTTGATCATACATGCGGTCGACATAACTAAAACTCCAAGCGGTTAAACCAAAATCACACAGAACAAGGGAGTACCTTGCTCTGATACCAATTGAAAGTGCATTATATTGACTAGAGGGGGTGAATAGGAGATTTTTATGAATTCTTCACTAAGGAATTTGTCGGTGAGGAAATTCCTTAGTGAAGAACTACTAGCAGCGGAATAAGTACTCAAAAGTAAACATAACAGAACAACAGCATAGTCATCATGATGAAATGAAGACAGGCACAGAGTACAGGAAGCGTAAGCATAGAATAACACAAGATGAAGACAAACAGACTAAAGAAATTGAACTGAGGAAATTGAGAAAGTCTTCAGTCAAAGTCTTCAAACACAGATATGAACAAATACACAACACAGTTATGGGGAAATGAAAGAGTTGAGGAGATAGGACCAGTAAGCTTGGTGAAGACAATGATTTGGTAGACCAGTTCCAACTGCTGTCTCACTTGTACGTCTGGTTGGAGCGGCTGAGTATTTAAACTCGAGGACACACAGTCCCGGACACCTAGTCCTGAACATGCAGCTCAGGACACAAAGTCCTCACCGTATTCTCCTTGAACTAAGGTCACACAGACCTCGCCCAATCACTCGTGGTAAGTCTTCAGGTGACTTCCGAACCTTCACAAACTCGGTCACTCGGCGATCCACAATTCCTCTTGGATGCTCTAGACCATGACGCCTAACCATTTGGAAGAAGCACAGTCTTCAAAGGTAACAAGCGTCGGATCCACACAGGATCAATCTCTTCAATGATGCTCAATCACTTGAGGTTTGAAGGTGTTTGGGTTTGGGTTTTCCTCACTTGATGATTTTCGCTCAAAGTCCTCGGAGGATGGGTTGATCTCAAATGACAAGTGTCAGTTTCTCTTGGAGCAGCCAACCAGCTAGTGGTTGTAGGGGCGGCTATTTATAGCCTAGGGAGCAGCCCAACATGATAAGACATAAATACCCTTCAATGATATGACCGTTAGGTGGGTAGATATTTTGGAACAGCTGGCACATAGCATAGCAACGGTCGGAATTTTGAGTAGCAAAATCCTCAGGGCTATCATGTTCCTCACTGTGTAGGCAATCCACACTTGTGAATTCCTAACTCCTCAGTCAGAACAAATTCCTCAGAGACCAGAAGAACTTCGTCACTGTCACTGAAGAATATGACTGAACTGTATGAGATTTCCAATGGCTTCACTCGAAGGGATTGGTAGGTGTAGGATTTTGAGTTGAGCATCCCATGGAAATTTTTCCTTAGTATTTCCTCGACTCCCTTTAACAGTATGGTGTTTCCTATGACTCAAGAAAGAGAAAATGAAACTACAAAAACAAAAGTCTTCATGCTTCATGTTCCTCGAATGAATACCAAGTCTTCAAGGTCACACCAATTTCTTCAATTTCAAAGTCTTCAGAAATCCAAAGTCTTTAGTCAAAGAACTTCATTTTTAGGGGACTTTCTCTGTAAATATCAAACTCATCATAGACTTATAGACATGTGTACACTCACAAACGCATTAGTCCCTTAACCTATAAGTCTTCAATACACCAAAATCACTAAGGGGCACTAGATGCACTTACATCCTCCATTAGTCCAATTAGTTTTTGTTCTAGTGCTTTATTCATTGCATATTTTTGCTGCCTAGGTGACCATGTTCTTGAGCTTGCATGTCAAATTTATATGGTTCCAAGTAGTTTTGATGCATGATATAGGCTCTAGGCACTTGTAGGAGTAGTTGCTATCAATACTATTGAGTTTGGTTCACTTTTATTTGAAGTTACTAAAAATTTCAGAAATTTTTCAGAGGAAGAAATATGTTTAGGAAAATGTAACAAGGTGGCTCTTCAAGGAAACAAGAGCCCACGCTTGCAATGCGTGATGCTGATGATGAGCCACCAAGAAACACTCCAGTGCGTCCTTGTGAATGGCCTTCGGAAAACTTTATGGATCGAGCGGGAATTAAGGACAAAATTAACGCATATTTTCATAACGCTGATCTTGTGAACTTCAAGGAAGAAAAGTGCCGCCAGTATCACTATCTCACTAGTTCCTTTGTGAGGAGGTTTGAATTTTCATCTTCACGCAATTCTCCAACTGTCATGTTCGATCTTTATGAAAAATCTTATACGATGGACTTAGAGGATTTTCCACTGCTTGCAAACTTCCACAATGGGGTAGTGTCAGGGAACCTCGCAAATCTGAATTTAGAGATTTTCTTGCTGATATAACTATGGGGTAGTCCAGAGATATAACACAAGCTACCATAGGGAGCATTCATTTTCCTGCTATACATTATTTTGCTCTCTTCATAAGTAGATGCATTAACGGTAAAGATAAAGCATGTCACATGTGTGTCCCTGACCTCAGTATTCTTAGGAGTGTTGTGTTAGGAGATAAATCTTATAATTTGGGAGCCATTATTGCACATAGGTTGCATCTGAATAGATTTAATGGAGATTTCTTTGGTGGAATTTATGCAACCCACTTAGCTGATTTTCTTGGTGTAACTATACGTAATGATGATATTGAATTACCTCCTGCTTACCTAGACTTTAATGCTATGGTTCACCACCAGTTTGTCGAGAGGAATGAATCACCTCTCCAGTATCGTTTAATCTTTGACAGACATCGTGTTGTCCGTATTACGCTCCATGCTCCTGCCTTCTTTGATTATCAGGCAAAAGGAAGATATGTTATTACCAGAGAGGAGGCAGATGAGTACGAGAGGAGAGCGGAGGCCGCTCGTCGCCACACTGCAGCTCAGGGGGCGATAGACGCTGCATCTCAGTACGACCCCAACTATTACTATGAATATCAGCCAGGCCAGTCGTGGTCATAGACCAACTTAGGCCAAACGCCTAAGCTTGGGGGAGTACATATTTCCCACCAACATTACATTCATGATCACACACTCATTGCTAGATGTCAGTGCTCATATTTTTTCATTGTATCATCCATGCTAGTTTATTTTCCTTTTCATGCTTTCTTCTTGTGTGTTTAATAAACCTTAAGAAAAACCAAAAAAATTAGTTGTAGCTTTTTATTAGTTTACTTTCCATGCTTGTAGTAGTAATTAAAAAGAAAACCCAAAAACATTTCATGTTCTTCTTGTGCTTGTTGGGAGCTTTCCCGTGTAAATAGTTTTATTTCTTTTCTTTTCTTTGGGGGTCTATAGGAGAAGATCATAATTAAATTGTTGAAGTGGCTCTTATATGCATTATTGTTGATTTAACCAAGAGCCCCTATTGCCTTGTCTTCTCATGTTTATTAAATGCTTGCATATTCCAGCTTAGTCCAATGCACGTGCACTATTATTATTATTATTATCCACATCGTTCGGTCGTGCAAGTGAAAGGCAATTATGACGATATATGATGGACTGACTGAGATGAGAAAACCTGGTATGAACTCGACCTCTTTTGTTTTTGTAAATATGATTAGTTCATCATTCCTGATTCAGCCTATTATGAATAAACATGTTTGCAATGACAACTAGAGATCATAGTTTCTTGTGCCATGCTTGATTAGCTAGGAGCTTATAATGGTTTACTTTGCGTACCAACATGCTATTAAAATGGTTGTGATGTGGTATGATAGGGTGGTATCCTCCTCTGAATGATTTAAGTGACTTGACTTGGCACATGTTCACACATGTAGTTGAAACAAAATCAACATAGCCTTCACGATATTTATGTTCATGGTGGATTATATCCTACTCATGCTTGCATTCAGTGTTGATTAATTTTAATGCATGTTCATGACTGTTGTCGCTCTCTAGCTGGTCGCTTCCCAGTCTTTTGCTAGCCTTCACTTGTACTAAGCGGGAATGCTGCTTGTGCATCCAATCCCTTAAACCCTAAAGTTATTCCATATGAGTCCACTATACCTTCCTATATGCGGTATCTACCTGCCATTCCAAGTAAATTTGTATGTGCCAAACTCTAAACCTTCAAATAAATATCCTGTTTTGTATGCTCGAATAGCTCATGTATCAACTAGGGTTGTCCGTATCTTCCATGTTAGGCGGGTTATTCTCAAGAGGAGTGGACTCCGCTCCTCACTCACGAGAAAGTGGCTGGTCACCGGGATGCCCGGTCCCATGCTTTATGCAAACTAAATCAAAATAATTGCAAAACAAAACTCCCCCTGGGACTGTTGCTAGTTGGAGGCACTCGTTGTTTCAAGCAAGCCATGGATTGATGCTTGTTGGTGGAGGGGGAGTATAAACTTTACCATTCTGTTTGGGAACCGCCTATAATGTGTGTAGCATGGAAGATATCGCCATCTCTTGGTTGTTGTGTTGACAATGAAAGTATACCGCTTAAAATATTATTCATCTCTATTTCAAAACCGAGCTCTGGCACCTCTACAAATCCCTGCTTCCCTCTGCGAAGGGCCTATCTATTTACTTTCATGTTGAGTCATCATCCTCTTATTAAAAAGCACCAGTTGGAGAGCACCACTGTCATTTGCATTCATTACTGTTAGTTTACATTGAGTATGACTTGACTGGATCTCTTTTACCATGAATTACAATGTCTTGTCAGTCCTTGATCTTTAAAGGTGCTCTGCATTTATGTTTTGCGGTCTCAGAAAGTGCTAGCGAGATACCATCTTGTTATATCATATTATGATTGTTTTGAGGAAGTGTTGTCATCCGAGATTTATTATTATTGCTCGCTAGTTGATTATGCCATTGATATGAGTAAACATGAGACCTATGCGTTATTGTGAATGTGGTTAGTCATAATCTTTGCTAAAAACTTGAATGCTGGCTTTACATATTTACAACAATAAGAGCAAACAGAGTTTGTAAAAGTTTTTCTTTATCACTTTCAGTTTATCAACTGAATTGCTTGAGGACAAGCAAAGGTTTAAGCTTGGGGGAGTTGATACGTCTCCATCGTATCTACTTTTCCAAACACTTTTGCCCTTGTTTTGGACTCTAACTTGCATGATTTGAATGGAACTAACCCGGACTAACGTTGTTTTCAGCAGAATTGCCATGGTGTTATTTATGTGCAGATACAAAACTTCTCGGAATGACCTGAAACTTCACGGAACATCTATTCGGAAATAATAAAAAAATCCTTGCAAAAGACAAAGACCAGGGGGCCACCACCTGTCCACGAGGGTGGGGGCGTGCGTGCCCCCCTAGGGCGCGCCCGCCTACCTCGTGGGCCCCCTGGAGCTCCTCCGACCTCAACTCCAACTCTATATATTTGGCTTCGGAGAGAAAAAAAATCAGGGAGAAGAATTCATCACGTTTTACGATACGGAGCCACTGCCAAGCCCTAAAACCTCTCGGGAGGGCTGATCTGGAGTCCGTTCAGGGCTCCGGAGAGGGGAATCCGTCGCCATCGTCATCATCAACCATCCTCCATCACCAATTTCATGATGCTCACCGCCGTGCGTGAGTAATTCCATCGTAGGCTTGCTGGACGGTGATGGGTTGGATGAGATCTATCATGTAATCGAGTTAGTTTTGTTAGGGTTTGATCCCTAGTATCCACTATGTTCTGAGATTGATGTTGCTATGACTTTGCTATGCTTAATGCTTGTCACTAGGGCCCGAGTGCCATGATTTCAGATCTGAACCTATTATGTTTTCATCAATATATGAGTGTTCTTTGATCCTATCTTGCAAGTCTATAGTCACCTACTATGTGTTATGATCCGGCAACCCCGAAGTGACAATAATCGGGACCACTCCTGGTGATGACCATAGTTTGAGGAGTTCATGTATTCACTATGTGCTAATGCTTTGTTCCGGTACTCTATTAAAAGGAGGCCTTAATATCCCTTAGTTTCCATTAGGACCCCGCTGCCACGGGAGGGTAGGACAAAAGATGTCATGCAAGTTCTTTTCCATAAGCACGTATGACTATATTCGAAATACATGCCTACATTACATTGATGAATTGGAGCTAGTCCTATGTCACCCTATGTTATGATTGTTACATGATGAACCGCATCCGGCATAGTTCTCCATCACCGATCCATTGCCTACGAGCTTTCCATATACCGTTCTTCGCTTATTTTACTTTTCCGTTGCTATTGCTATCATCATTACAAAATACCAAAAACATTACTTTTGCTACTGTTACCTTTTGCTACCGTTACCACTATTATCATATTACTTTGCTACTAAATACTTTGCTGCAGATATTAAGTTTCCAGGTGTGGTTGAATTGACAACTCAACTGCTAATACTTGAGAATATTCTTTGGCTCCCCTTGTGTCGAATCAATAAATTTGGGTTGAATACTCTACCCTCGAAAACTATTGCAATCCCCTATACTTGTGGGTTATCAGTCTCCCCCTCCCCTTCAGAGCCTTCTCTGGGTCCACCTCCTCTTCCCCCTCCATGCGGGGCTTGCCAGAAGACACCTCCACCGGTTTCGGTGCCGCAGGGGCTCCCAGGAGCGCCGGCGGCACCAGCCCACGCGCATCAAAGGACGGCCTGGAGGCGACGAATTCCTCCCGATCCCTGCGCTGGAACAGGGGGACAAAGGCGCTTGGTGGGTACTCCTGGTTGTCCCCAACTATGAGGCGCAAGACAACATCCAATTCATCGTCAGGCAGGGCCCCTGGCCTCAGGCGGGTCATGTTCTCCTCTTCTTCAAGCTCCCACAGGGGCGTGCACGCGCCTGGAGTGGAGCTACTCGCAGGGTCAAGAACTCCCTTAGAAGCACAACCCCCGTCACCTTTGCCGCCCTCGCGTTCCCCGGCTTCAGGTCGGTCACCATCTGCCCCAACACCAACGAGGCCCGCTCATCAGCAAGCTCCGCCCTGGGCCATCCCCCGTGGGAAGAGGGCGCCGCCGTGGGCAACACCAGACGCGGGTCGGCGCACTTGGCGTCCATCATGACCCATTTGGATCGAATGTTGTCGGCCCTTTTCCCGGTACTCGAGATCGAGTTGGCCTTGCTGGATGCAACGAAATTAGCGCATCCGGAGATGCTACCCTCACTGACACGGAGGAAGAAGAAATGGCGCAGGAGCGCCACGGACGGCATCACGCCCAGGTACGCCTCATAGTAGTAGGCGAAGATGGAAAGGAGGAGGACAAAGTTGGGATGGAGATGCAACGCCTGCAGCCCGTAGTGGTCGAGGACTTCGTAAAACAAATCGAAGAAGGGAGGAACCAACCGGACGGCGACGCTGCTCGAGAAGAAGGGGAAGAAGGTGATTTCCTCAGGCTCCGACGCGTCGGAGGCAAGCCGGAGCTCGGTCTTCCCCCACTCATTGCTCTCGCCTGCCGTCAGCAGGCGCACGGAAGCGAGGCTCTTCTCCGTGACGGTGGGCACCTCAAGGACCGGCTCGTACCAAGCCGGCGCTGAGGAAGCCTTGGCCTTGTGCGACGCCATGGATCGCAGCTGCGGAATGAAATTGGAGCGGATCTGGAGATAGCGGTGGCGGAAAGCAAGGAAGGGGATCTGGAGGAAGGCGAGGGAGAAGCAATGAAGGCAAGTGCTGCCTGCGCCAACCTTTTGTCAGGGCGAGCAGTTGCCGAGGCAGCATGGGGAAGCGGAGACGCCCACGTCCAATCAACTGCCACATGTCAACCGAGGCCGTGGGCTTTTGGGGCCCGCGGCGCTTCGTGCTTGGCCCTTGGCTTCGTCGCGAAGCCAAGCCCGAGCACACCTTGGGCCCGGGGGCTACTGTCGGCGTCCTGGGAATGGGGGTCCCCAAACTTGCCTGCCTGTGACCCGCGGCGTGGCGGAGCCAGCAGGTCGTACGGCCCATCTTCATCAATAAGGCACCCAAGACCCTCGCGAGGGGCCAAGGCTCGCGATGCGGACGACACAAGACCTCCTCTCGACTGGCCTAGTCAGGCAGGCTCATGAGGAGCGGAGATATCAAGGCGAGGCGAACCTCACGAGGCTCTCGTGACGTGAGCCATGATGATCGATACCAGGCGGGCGTCAGGCGGGCGCCAGCGCGCGCAGCGTCCTTGTTTCCTCTTTGGTGCAAAGGAGGCAAGCGCAGCCGCGGAGTACCGAGGCCTCGGGCAAAGGTTGCCATTTCGGTGCAACAAGACCAAAACCAGAAGGATGGCAAGACGGAGGTCATCGTGGAGCCCAAGACGGCGTCACCACCAGAGCCTTTCGCATGCGGAGACCATCTTTTGTCAGGATGGCTTGTACTAGCTGTCCCCCTTCAAATTTGCCCGCCATTGTTGGCTCCCTTCCCGCTCAACATTTGGGAAGAGAAACAGGGCCTCTATAAGTAGGACTAGCCACCACCATAGATGGGGGAGAGAGGAGAAGGGGGATCGGAAATCAAACAGAAGGAGGGGTGAGGAGACGACATTTTAGATCCCTCTCTCACCCACACAAGTTAGCCACGCACAAGAACACCTCAACCTCAGGAGGTTGTTCTTCCCATTGTATTGTTCGTCATCAACCCAAGAGGCAATCCACCACCACCACACTGGAGTAGGGTGTTACACCACAACGGTGGCCCGAACCAGTATAAATCTTGTGTCTTTCTGTGTTGCGAGTTCGTCCGCGAGATCTTAGCAAGGTAGGGCGTAGATCGGTAGAAGAAAAAGACTTCGCGCGCACCCCAGTGTTCGAACCTTAAGAATTTGCCGGAACCCCACATCCAACAGGGTGAGCGTGTGTGCATTCATAGGATGAGTGTATGCGCGTATGTATGAACGCTTGCATCTGTACTATGTTCAGAAGAAAAAAAAACATACGCTTCGTTTGACAGTTAACCAATCAAACGTTGACCTCTAGAAAAAACGCAAAAAATTGAAAAAAAAACCGCAGAAAATCGACAAAAGTTCGTGAATTCAATAATATTCATAGATTGTAAAAACAGTTTACAAACTCCAAAAAAATCTCAAAGTGGAAAAAAGGTCATCGAAATCTGGGAAAAAAAGTTCACAAATTTGAAGGAAGTCCATCGATTTAGAAAAAGGTTCACAAAATTATTATTTTTTAAAGATCAGAAAAAAGTACATGAAGTTGAAAAAAAATCATCTATTTTGAAAAAACATTCATTGATTTTGTAAAGAAGTTCATCCATTTTTTAAAAAGTTCATTGATTCCCCAAAAAAGTTCACAAGTTTGAAAATAAGGTCATCAATTTTGTAAAAAAATCATGGGAATTAAAAAATATTCATTGGTTTCAAAAAAGAGTTCATCGATTTAAAAAAAGTTAATCGGTTTTGAAAAAAGTTAATCAAATTGAAAAAGAGTCCGTCAAATTTAGAAAACGTTCAACAATTTTTTTTAAAAGTTAATAGAATTTGAAAAAGGTTTGTTGGTTTGAAAAGAACGTTCAATGATTTTTTTAAAAATCACCAAATTTTGAAAAAAGTTCATGGTTTTGAAAAAAAAAATTGAGAAAAGTTCATTGAATTGGAAAAAAAGTTGAACGAATTTGAAAAAGTTCGTCAAATTCGAAAAATAGTTCAGTGGTTGGAAGAAATAGGTCGTCGAATTTTAAAAAGTTTGTGCATCTTTGAAAAAGAAAGAAAAACTGAAAATACAAACAAGAAAGAGAAAAGAAAAAGGAAAGAACAGAATGGGGAAATGGGAGTAACTGAACACAAGTCGTGTGTTGCCCCAGGCCGTTATTGCAACTCCCCGTGAAGGAGCTGCTTCAGGCGCCAGTTTGTAAAAACACTTGTAACCGGTGAAGGAGCTGCTTCAGGCGCCAGTTTGTAAAAACACCTGTAACCCGCGCCTGAAGCGCCAGACGCTAAATAGGATTTCCCTAACAATTTTGCTGCAAAATTGAATGCACGATGTTGCCTGGATAAGAATTTCCAAAATAAATTACCTAGGGGTTACCAGGGTACAAGGCTACAACCTACACTCCCACAGATAAGGGCTGTCAAAAACAAAAAACAAAACAGCTACGTTTGGTTTGTTAACATATACTGTATGTTACAACTGCTGGAGCACTCATCACAGATACAATGAGTTAGCAAACATGATGCCACGGCGTAAGCTCTCACTCGCCGATCCAAACTTGTTCTCAAGGTTGACCTCCCCAACAGCTTCAGCAGCGGCTTTTAGCTGGCAAATAAATTAAGTCAGTTGGTTCGACAAAGGAAAACAAAGCAAGCTTATTTTCCTGACTATTTCCAGAACTTTGTAATATAAAAGTAGTGTTGGGCATGCAGAAAAGGGCAAAGAAGAAAATCGATGCCAATCACAACTTCTATATATGGAGATAAACATAAATAGATAACATTTCTTACATATCTTAGCTACAGTCCAACTTGTTCATCATATTCTGTCATGTCACAGTTGAGAATAAATGTTGACAGTTTATGGACATTTCACTAGAAGGACATGTCACACTTGTATTCACATGCACATTGATCTAATGGATCAATCAAAGGCAGATTTTTTTATTCGCATGCACTTTAAGTCAAATGGGATAATCAAAGACAGACACTCTCATTATCCAAGTGGTTTTAGTACTAGTGCCCGGAACCAACAGGTGGTTTACCTGATTCAGAAATTCATCCAGCCTCCTAACTAGCCGTATGATGCTTCCTTCAAAAATGTCAGTCATTTCTGTCACCTCTCCGAATGTGGCGCCCTGTGAGGAAAATGTTTCAGGACTCTACACATAATATAACTACAAAAACTGCAGCAGCAGTACAGATGCAGAGTATGATTGCATCAGATGTCGAGATTATGCATGATAAGAATCAATGTCACAATTGGAAATAAGATATCTTAATGCCTGGAGAATTTCCAAAAAGAAAAAATGGAACACAAGATCTATAGTTTAATGAACTGCATAGTCTGACCAACCTTTGACCAGCAGTATATGACGTCCATCAGGTAGGGTTTACAAGTTGATTCAACATATTCCTCAACATTGATGTCCAATTTGCATTCCCGTTGTACCTAAAACAAGAGTGAGAAATCAGAGTTCCCAATCAAGCACAGGGACTAGGGAGATGGGTGGCGATATAGTGATGATACAAGTATACAACAAGTATGCACCTCAGCTATTTTTCTTGCAGCCTCCTGGAGCTGCATCATTGGTTTAGAAAGCTCATTTCTCAGGCGTATTTGCTCACTTGACTTCTCACACGGAACAAAGCAGCTAACAACGGAAGCAACTTGATGATGATCAAGATCATTAAATGTACCTAGTCACATAAACATATTAATGCAATACTGAATATAAAGTAAGCAAAAACTGAACCCAGAGTCATATTAAACAGGTACCATTAAACATAAGCTCAGTGATAAGCAGCTCATCCCCAGTGTCTATCAAACAGGCAGCACGCCCCTTTAACTGGAGAACACCATCCGCATCAATATGACCCAGCATCTTCAGAACACGAGACCGGTTTTTCAGTTCATCCCTAAATTTTTGTAGCTGAATGGAGGAGAATGTGAGAACACATTTAGCTGTTTAACAAGGATCAACCATGCAAACATTCAACCAACCTGTGAATCCCGCATCTTTGACTTTAGTTGCTGAATTTCATGATTCAGTTCAGCTTTTCTTTGGTACCATGACAGTTGCTGCTCACTTTGATCAGACTGACACAAAAATAGCAAAAAAAAAAATAAGTGCATCAAGTAAAAACAGGACTGGGCATTTCTTAATTGAAAGGTGACGATAAGGCATACCTTATGAAGTGGGTGAGAACATAGTTTCTGCTCAAGATCCTCAAGTTTATGAACCAGGTCAACTAATTCAGGTTCTTCAATACCCATGTCCTGTTAATTATACCAGAATGTCAAAAAATGACACCATAATTCAAAATTATCGCTTTAGGATGACAGGTGATATATTTTTAGGAAAGAATGACGGAGAAACTTCTTTTTTTGCGGGCTATAGCATTTGTTTTCCCCATCTGTATAACATGCATGGACGATGTACTGAGGAAAAACAGATATGATATATCTCATCTGGAGAGCTGTGCTAATGTGCATCTAAATCCTGACAAGATAAATTTGACTTCCTTTTTTTGGAACTTTCAGCCTCTAAACAAAAATGGTACTTCTAGTGCAAAATTAACAACGAGCTGAAAAGATTATGTAAGAAGAATTTTCACCGTAATTGGATGTAGCTTTGGAAGCCCTTGGGGGTAACGCTTTCCTAGTTCTTGAACTGCAAAAAGTATGTTTTGTCTTGCTTCAGGTGGTCGCAGATCAGATGGAATGCTGATTCTAATGCTGCTTAGACCACATACTAAAGGTAATGGTACAGGCACCTGCAAAAATCTCAACATTGGTCAAAAGTAAATTTTGGGCCATCGCTAAATGAGAATAATAAAATGATAGTCTAGCGAACTGAAGATAAACGACCACAATAAAATCCTTTGTCACGATCTTCAACTCACCACATGCATTTCTCCCTTCTCCCCAGGGCGAGGTGGGCATGGCTTCGAATGCAATCCGCTCTCACTCGAACTAGAAGAACAATGAAGCAAGGTATCCACTATATAGTTATTATTGCGGGATGCACTTAATGCAGGGGGGAGACTACTAGATGTTGAAGGTTTCTTTACAACATTTACAACCACACCCCATCCCCAGTCTGTTGAACCATCCCTCACCTTAACCTGCCATGATGCAAATTACTCAGTGAAATGAAATCTGTGTAAATTTTACAGAATCCACATCATAAGCGGCGATAACTGATGAAAATGTACATCTCATCCTCAAGCAAGAACAGAACCTAGGAGAAATAGTTACGTACCAGCCTTCCAGGAACCAAATATAACAAAGCTCTCTCTGGTCTAATCATCTCAGACATGATTTTCTTCTCAAGTTCAGATATATCAAGCCCCAATTTGTGATATTCAGCAAGATCATTCTGTACAAGTAGAGGTGATACATTGTTAGTCAAACAGAAGCGCAATAATGTATATTACAACCGAAATAGCATACCTCTCCCGAAGAGCCCAGCAAGCTAGCTTCATTTTCCAACCTTGTAATCTTCTGAACCACTTCAGGTAATGCCTGAAAAGCAAGGGAAGCTAATCTTTGGCATTCAAAAGGATATGTCATGAGAGGTATCTTTAAGGTTGATACAGACCTTTTCATACTGAAACTGGTGGAATGAATTCCGGATCACATGTTCAGCAGTAAATTGGCCCTCCGCGCGACTCAGCAAATTCAGAATGGTGTAGTAGCTCAGTCGGAAAGTACTGATGAGAGGTGCTGGTTTACCTAACACCATGTCCTTGATAACACTCATTTCCATCTGAAAAGTTAAATTATGTTAATACCAAAGGCCAAATGTCAAACTAAAGGAAGCACGTGAAAACAAAACAAAAGCTTTAGTGTATATATGTTGCATAAGAATCACAGCATACAAAATAGATCTTGAAAAGCAATTCAAGCATGAATATGTAACAAAACAAGTGTCTTGCAGGACAGCTTCAATAGCACAAAATGAATGTTAACACAACTACTAAGAATTCAGAGCAAATTAATTTTGCATAACAAGTATTGCAAGCTAAGTAAAGCTTGATATGAGAAGTAAATTCAAGCATGAACATAGAACAGTCTGTTGGGAGGACGACTTCAACAGAACAAAAAAATTCAACACAACTACTCAGGTGAGAACTAAGAACAGAGCATGTATCTTTCAAATGCAAAGTTCAATAGTCTAAAAAAATAAGCTCATAATGACTTCCGATTACATGCCACTGCATACCATAAATAACTAATAAAAACAGTTAAGTTTAAAAATCAAACTGGTAAACATCTACCAAAATCAGAACCATGACTACAAGTGAAATAGCAATGATTTGCGTTAGACAAAAATAAGGCAGTAATAAGTTATCACATTTCATTATCATAATCAACGCAGAAAGACAACTGCAAAATCTGGATGGAGGGTGCATTTGATCAAATTATTGTACTAGAAAGATATACTAATTCCGTGCATGATCATCACCACCATCATCATCAACAACAACAACAAAGCCTTTTGTCCCAAACAAGTTGGGGTAGGCTAGAGGTGAAACCCATAAGATCTCGCAGCCAACTCATGGTTCCATGCATGATCATCATGCTATATTAGTTGGAACAGAAGATTACACAGCCTTACCTTTTCATCTATCATTATAACACAAATGCCACGTTCATCCTTCCCACGCCGACCGGCTCTTCCACTCATCTAGAAAGAAAATACAAAATTATTGTGAGAAGGGCTCGTATATTCTATTCGACCTACTAACTCTACATATATATGCCTGACTTCACTTCATGTACATAAGATTTACCTGTATATATTCTCCAGAACCAATAAAACGGTTACTATCACCATCCCATTTTTTGACAGATGTAAAGACAACTGTTTTTGCAGGCATGTTCAGTCCCATGGCAAACTGAAGAATAACAATCATGAGTTAATCAAATGCTGCTACTAAAGAGTGAAAATAATTCAGAAAGTATAAAACAATAGTAATCTGATTTTCTCTAGTTCAAAAACCAAAATAGAAGTTCCTTTGAGGAGTACAATTCCAGATTATGCAGTCAATGGATAAAATAAGTTTAGCTCAAGTGGGATAATCAGGTTAAAGCGCACACCGTCTCAGTAGCAAAGAGAGCTTTCACAAGACCTTCTTGGAAGAGCAATTCCACCAGCTCCTTAATTATTGGAAGCAGTCCAGAATGGTGTACTGCAATACCTCGTTTAAGAAGAGGCAACATCAACTCTATAGCAGGTAAACCTCTATCTTCCTCGCTTAAACAGAAAATAGCACTACGGAAAACCTGTTCAATGCTATCCTTTTCTTCTTCAGTGTTGAAATCAAGTTTTGACATCGACATCGCATGGTGCTCACATTCCCTTCTACTAAAGCTGAAAATAATGACTGGTTGAAACTTGCGCTCCATAATCATCTGCAAATTAGCAATCATCGAAATTAAGCAGGGATATTGACTGGAGGAAACTAAACCAAACTATAAAACATCAACAGCTAAACAGTGAATATCATCAAGTGAAACACGAACTGTTCCCTAGTTTTAAAAGCCAGCAGGTGGTAAACTACAAAAATATGCATGCTTGTACAAGAAAGCATAAACCATCTATTATTTGTAAATTCAGAATGCACAATAAGGCCAGAATTTATCTTGCACTGAAGTATGTCAGTGGCTGCCTACCTTGACAATTCTGTATATGTCAGAAGTTCCAGAAGCATTCCCGCCTTTTGCAATTCGACCACTGGCTTTAGGCCCACCATTCTTCTTCCCATCTAGTTGACTAGGTTGCTTCGCAAATGTGTCTTGCAGCTTCAGAAAATTATCCTCCCTGAACTGACCATTTTCATCTACTACGAGGTAGAGACCAGACCCACCTATTGGGAACACGTAGTGCTGTAACGGTGTCGGCCTGAAGTCTGTGTACACCACATGACAAGGCTGCTTGTGCAGATTGCATATCCACTCAGCAAACTCAGTTGCATTCGACATGGTGGCAGAAAGAAAGACCATCTTGATGGCAGGTGGAAGGAAAACTATACTCTCTTCCCACACAACGCCTCTCTCCCGGTCCTTCATGTAGTGGATCTCATCAAATATAACCCAACCAACTTCCTTGATCACCTCAGAACCCCTATAGAGCATTGCCCTCAGGATTTCCGTCGTCATGACCAGGCAAGTAGCATTTGGCTGAAGCGTGACATCACCAGTCATCAAACCAACATCAGAAAACTCCTGACTAAGCTCACGGTACTTCTGATTGCTCAGAGCCTTCAGTGGAGAGGTATATATAACCCTCTGCTTGTCTCTAAACGACATTGCAATGGCGTACTCAGCAATGGCTGTCTTCCCCGCAGAGGTGTGAGCTGAGACCAAGACAGATTCGTTCCTCTCCAAGCAGGCGACCGAGACAGTCTGGAAGGGGTCGAGCTGAAACGGGTATGTCTTGGCCATGTTCCCATTAAACACAGGGTTTGAAAGGGTCCCATGTACGGCCTCGTCCTTAGACAAATCGTAGCCATTGGGGGCAGCAACCTCATGGATGCACGACCGGGCGAGGTTCTGACGCTTGGCAGCCGAGCCAGGCAGCGACTGCTGTCCATTCATAACAGCGGCAGCGGAACTGTCCTCGGAATCCAGCTCGGGTGCTTTGCGCTTGCTGGTATTTTCCACCTCTTCCATTTTTTCGATAGGATCTACCTATCACATTAGAAACATGAGCCAATTGCAGCGATAGAATATCATAGACCTTACTTGCATTGCATGCCTAAAAATAAAAGAAGACATTACTTGCAGACACGAATGGGCAGG
This sequence comes from Triticum aestivum, assembly GCF_018294505.1. NCBI lineage: Eukaryota > Viridiplantae > Streptophyta > Magnoliopsida > Poales > Poaceae > Triticum > Triticum aestivum. The sequence goes on from NC_057803.1 coordinate 514,141,010, forward strand.
AGCAGCAGAGCTTGACTGGAATTACAGCTTAACATATCAAGGAAGTTGTGGATTTGGCAAAAGATGGCCAACTTGCAACATTCCAACACCACAGTACCAGTTAAAACGAGGCTAAAACCCTAAGCCGGAAACGGAGCATCCCAAAAGCTTCGTAATACACTTCCCGCAATCACTTGCAGCAATTCCCACCACACAAAATCAATATACTCCAATTTAAAGAACTACCAGAGAAAAATGCTACAAAAGCGAAACGAATCGATCCGAGCAAGCTACATAACGTGGGGAATGGGGTTCAATTAAACCTTGGAACCTCAGGAACCTTAGAATCAGCATCATCCCAAAACCCTAGTGGAAAAACTGCAGAAAGGGGCCCCATAAGTCTTTTCCCCTTTCCTCGTGCTCGTGTTCTCGTGCGTGGAAACAGCTCGGCCTGGGAATGGTTTGGGCGGGAAACGGGTCCTACGCTCTTGGCACCTCCGCTGCCGTCGCAACGAGCACCGAATCGAGGCCCGGAACACGCATCGGAAGAACGTGCCCGCGAGGAGCTGGAGCAATAGACAGATCTCGGCGAGGGCTTACCTCTCTCACACTCTCTTGACGGCGAGGAAGGAGCAGCGCGGCGGGGAGGCGGCGCCAGATGAGCGGAGCTGGAGGAGGCAGGCAACCCCTCTCGCTCGCCTTCTGATGACGGGGAACGTGGTCGGGCAGCGCTCCGGCTGGTGGCAGGCAACCCCTCTCGCTCGCCCTTCGCTCGTCCGAATCCGTCGCAGAATCGCCGAGGGGCACCGAGAATGGGTTCGGACCGAAAGTACCAGCCCAAACCAAGCAGATCCAGTGCAGTTTTTGGCCACACCATCGCGGGGGCTACGAGGGTGTTTGTTTTCATGAACTTATTGGTCTAGGATTTAAATAAGTTCCATCTAAATTAAAGATGAGGGACTTATAGGAACTTAAAGTGGGTATTTGAGACTTATGAAATAAGACTTTCAAGAAGGAACTTATAGAGACTTATAGTTATAATATGGTTTTATAGAGACTTATAAGTCTCAGGAACCGAACATGTAGGAACTTTTTATGGACTTGGGACTTATAAGTTGAGACTAAAAAAAATCCTAAGACTTATAAACCAAACAGGGCCTATATCTCGCTTGTTGCGAGATTCCCGCCTAGTCTCTCGCTCTCCCTGGAGCGGTTTTGAGAAGGTTCTAAGGACCGTTTTTACAACCTCTCATGTAAAAAAAAATCTTCCTCTCTTTTATATGTGTTTTTATCGGTTTTCATTGTTTATTTTTCTCCTTTCCTTTTTCTTATATAAATGCATGTTGTACATTTTTTTATACATCATGTAACATTTTTTTGACACACGTTGAACATTTTCTAAGTACATGATGGACATTACTTCAAATAGATGTTTATTTTTCCTAATAAATGTTAAATATTTTTAAATACACAGTGAACACTTTTTGAGTGGTATGGAATATATTTTATATTATACAAACATTCTTTTTGAAAGTTATGAATATACTTTTGGAACATGTGAACATTTTTAAATGTTATGTATATTTTTTGGATGGTATAAACATTTTTTAACTTACGTGAAAATCTTTTATATTGTATAAACATTTTTAATTTCCATGGAATTTTTTCATAAATGTGTGAATGTTTAATTTTAAATGTTACGAAAAGTAATTAATAGTATGAAACATTTTTTTAAAATTATATTAACATTTTTTATTATTTTATATTAAAAACATCATGAAAATTTTCTGAAACGCGTGAATATTTTTTTAAATGTCATGAACTTTTTTTAACTGTACAAACCTCTTTAAAAAAATTCTACGAAAACTTTACACCGCATTAACATCTTTTAAATTTGCAGTGAATATTTAAAACAAAATATAAATCTTAATTTTTGAAGTATATGTATTTTAAATGTTTTGAGATATAAACAAAAATTAATGTATATGTGTATCCACATGGGTACGTGTATGACCTCATGTGCGTGCGTGGTTATGACTTGGAAATAATTATTGGGGTCATGGTCCACCCCAAATAGGCTAGGCCTATTAGAGGGCAGCCCCTCAAATAAGTATAGGCCCCATGAACTGCCCCTTACCACCTTGCCTCACCCTACAAGTGAAGGGTGCGGCTAGGGTGGGAGAAGGGGCCCCAGCTCCTTTGGCCACCGCCCTTATGGGAGGGAGCCTCTCGTCCAAGTCGGCAACCCTCCCACAAGTCGGCCTCCTTCCCTCCCATCTATATATACTCATGGGGGCATCCCCTATTAAACACACAAGTTCCCGCGAAGTTCAGGCGCCCCCACTCCTTCTTGTTCTCCATAATAACTCTCCTCAAAGGGATGCTCCTCCCTCTACTTCTTCTCAGGCATCGTGAAGCTCTGGATGGCAAATTGCTTCCATCAAAGGTGTCGTACATGTGCAATCCACAGAGGGGGCGTATGTTCGGTTCTAGTTCGAGGGATCGGTTCGTGGGACTTCAAGAACAAAATCTTCACCAACTCTTCTTCCGCTGCAACTTGTTGTTAGTAAAGATCTAATAACTTTGTATGCACATTTTCATAGTGATCTTGTTTAGATTCGTAGGCTTTTTTATTTTCTATTATGATTCCTAACAGTGACATCATGAGCGATCTATGAGTAGATGTGCAGGTTACGATCTAGTACATAGTTTTTTGTGTGGATATTGCACAATAATTTATAGTAGTAGATGAAACCTGTTGTGGTAGATATGATCTATTATTTAAGGAAAGTTTTGTGCGGGCAAAAGATAAGATCTATTGTGGTAGATGCAATCTTTTTCTCAATGTTCTTGCTTGCTTCCCTTGAATTTGCGTCTTTTCTATTCTTGGCGGCATGGTGGGGTTTTGCTACAAAGTTCTGGCTGTCACTGGTACACGTTGGTGCTATACAAACAGTTTTTAACCCCTTTTCGCAACAGCGTTTGGAACCATCATCAAGTGAGTGACTGCGATAGGGGGGTCCTTCCCACACGACTCAGGAACCGTCGGGGATATGCTCTCCTGGCACACACGCTCGGCAAAATGAGGTCGTGTGCGACTGACGAGCGCTCAAATACGGTTATGCGTACAGTAGTGCTAAAAAAATACAATTATATAGGTGAAATCGTTTCCAGTCGTAAGTACATCCCACACAGTCGGTCCCCGCTAAACGTTTCCATTCGTATGTACATTCCACATAGTCGATCCAAGAAATTTGTTTCCATTAGTATGTACATCGCACATGTTCTTCTATGACCAAATGTTTGTGATGCGCCCAACATCACAAACAATCCATAATTTTGAAGCGTGTATGATAAGGTGACTATCGCAAACATTTAATAAGGAAGAATTGTGTGCGATGTTGTTGTTAATTGCACATGTTTTTCTTGGCTGATTGTGTGTGTAGTGGAGATTGATCGCACACGTAGTGGATCCTAGAAACGTGTCTGATCTCTGCGTCTATCGCGGACGTTTCGCTTTAGCAAACAGTGTGCAGTGTAATTCCTAATTAATCCCTAATTTAAAAATCACATGTTTTGAATTTGAAAGTAGGCAATCACTTATTTCATATCCAACCATTTTTATTACAAATATAGGTTCAACCACAAATGCATAATTCAATGCACAGGTACATATATCAAAGAACTACAGAAGCACCAAATAAAGAATGATGAACCACAGTTGTACTAAAAGACTGTAAAAAGAGAGGCGAAAGACATTCTGGTTACTGGAGAAGGTGAAGCGGAATGCCCATATTGTGCCCTCCTCCATGCGTAATGCGCGCACGACTCTAGGCCAACCTCTTGTGATGGTTGCCCGTCCATCCTTCACTGTCTTCATTACGACTTCTCGGTGCTCATTGTAGTCTGGATGAAATACTTTAACCTTCATTGCATGTCCACCAGTCATGTACTTTGCGAGGTAATCTTGAGTGAACTGTTTCGGGAACCACTGCGAATGAAAAAGATTCAGACATTGTTATCTAACAAGTCATTATGGGAAGTAAAAAGAGAAGACTGCAGAGTTTGTAGTTACCATCCTACAGCTCATTGTTGTGTTGGATAGAGCATAAACAAATAATTTTCTTGCCACCATTCATACTTTTTTGCTAATAATCCTTATCAGTTCCCTCACTTGATGCTTGTTCATGAATATCTTATTGCCCCATACGCAAAAAGGATCGATGCGTGGATCCTTGCCAAGGGTATATGTACCTACAAGCAACAAGTCAATATTAGAAACTAACAAGTGTCCGGGCCTGGATCTATATGCACTACATTATGAAACGACAGGGGGAGTACAAGCCGAGGGATGAAGCTGAAGGAAATATGCCCTAGAGGCAATAATAAAGTTATTATTTATTTTCTTATTTCATGATAAATGTTTATTATTCATGCTAGAATTGTATTAACCGGAAACATAATACATGTGTGAATACATAGACAAACATAGTGTCACTAGTATGCCTCTACTTGACTAGCTCGTTGAATCAATGATGGTTATGTTTCCTAACCGTAGACATGAGTTGTCATTTGATTAACGGGATCACATCATTAGAGAATGATGTGATTGACTTGGCCCATCCATTAGCTTAGCATGATGATCGTTTAGTTTGTTGCTATTGCTTTCTTCATGACTTATACATGTTCCTGTGACTATGAGATTATGCAACTCCCGTTTACCGAAGGAACACTTTGTGTGCTACCAAATGTCACAATGTAACTGGGTGATTATAAAGGTGCTCTACAGGTGTCTCCGAAGGTACTTGTTGAGTTGGCGTATTTCGAGATTAGGATTTGTCACTCCGATTGTCGGAGAGGTATCTCTGGACCCACTCGGTAATGCACATCACTATAAGCCTTGCAAGCATTGTAACTAATGAGTTAGTTGCAGGATGATGTATTACAGAATGAGTAAAGAGACTTGCCGGTAACGAGATTGTACTAGGTATTGAGATACCGACGATCGAATCTCGGGCAAGTAACATACCGATGACAAAGGGAACAACGTATGTTGTTATGCGGTTTGACCGATAAAGATCTTCGTAGAATATGTAGAAACCAATATGAGCATCCAGGTTCCGCTATTGGTTATTGACCGGAGACATGTCTCGGTCATGTCTACATAGTTCTCGAACCCGTAGGGTCTGCACGCTTAAAGTTTCAGTGACGATTTGTATTATGACTTATGTGATTTGATGTACCAAAGGTAGTTCGGAGTCCCAGATGAGATTGGGGACATGACGAGGAGTCTCGAAATGGTCGAGACGTAAAGATCGATATATTGGACGACTATATTCGGACATCGGAAAGGTTCTGAGTGATTCGGGTATTTTTCGGAATACCGGGGAGTTATGGGAATACAGGGAAGTAGTATTGGGCCTTAATGGGGCTTAGTGGGAAGGAGAGGCAGCAGCCAGGAGGTGGTACGCGCCCCTCCCAAGCCCATTCTGAATTGGACAAGGGGTTTGGGGCGCGGCCCCCCTCTCCCTTTCTCTCCACTCCCCTCCTTCCCCCCTTCTCCTAGTTGGACTAGGAAAGGAGGAAACCCACTCCTTTTTTTGCGGGGTGGAATATGGTGGAGGGGGGCACTGCACACGGCTGGGAGAGATCAACAGATCAACTTGTGCTAGGAGTACGAATCCTACTCCCTTGGCGCGCCCCTCCTAGGGCCGGCCTCCTCCTCCCTTGCTCCTTTATATACGGGGGCAGGGGCACCCCAAGACACACAAGTTGATATGTTGATCTCTCCCAGCCATGTGCGGTGCCCCCCTCCACCATATTCCACCTCGATCATATCATAGCGGTGCTTAGGCGAAGCCCTGTGTCGGTAGCAACATCATCACTGTCATCACGCCGTCGTGCTGACGGAACTCACCCGTGAAGCTCTGCTGGATCGGAGTTCGCTGGACGTCATCGAGCTGAATGTGTGCTAAACTCGGAGGTGCCGTGCGTTTGGTACTTGGATCGGCCGGATCGTGAAGACGTACGACTACATCAACCGCGGTGTGCTAACGCTTCCGCTTTCGGTCTACGAGGATACATGGACAACACTCTCCCCTCTCGTTGCTATGCATCACCATGATCCTGTGTGTGCGTAGGATTTTTTTTTTGAAATTACCACGTTCCCCAACAGTGGCATCAGAGCCTGGTTTTATGCGTTGATGTTATATGCACGAGTAGAACACAAGTGAGTTGTGGGTGATACAAGTCATACTTCTTACCAGCATGTCATACTTTGGTTCGGCGGTATTGTTGGATGAAGCGGCCCGGACCGACATTACGCGTACGCTTATGCGGGACTGGTTCTACCGACGTGCTTTGCACACAGGTGGCTGGCGGGTGTCAGTTTCTCCAACTTTAGTTGAACCGAGTGTGGCTACGCCTGTCGGCGTTCTGGGAACGGTGGTCCCCAGACTTGCCTGCCTGCGGCCTGCGGCGTGGCTCAAGTAGGGGCCCAGCAAGGCCCATCTTCATCGACTCAAGTTCAAGACCCTCGCGAGGGGCCAAGCCTCGCGGGGCGGACGACCAGAAGCTTTCTCAAAGGCAGCCTCTTCAGGAAGGCTCGCGAGGAGGTGGAGAGATCAAGGCAGGGGTACCTCGCGAGGAACCCGTGATGCAAGCCATGATGATCGAGACCAGGCGGGTGCCAGGCGGGCGCCGGCCTGCGCAGTGTCCTTGTTTCCTCTTTGGTGCAAAGGGGGCAAGCACAAACAAAGACATCAAGCAAAGGTTATCATTCCGGTGCAACGATACCAAGACCAGCAGAGCGGCAGGACGGAGGTCACCGTGGAGCCCAAGACGGCGTCATCGCCAGTACTTTTGGCAGCCGAAGACCACCTTTGGTCAGGATAACTTGTACCAGATGTTCCCCTTCAAAATGGCCAATTGTTGGCGCCCTTCCCGCTCATTATTTGGGGAGAGGCCCAGGGCCCCTATAAATAGAGCTAGCCACCACGGAGTAGAAGGGCGAGAAATCTGGTAGAGCCCTAGCAGAGAGAGAGAGAGAGAGGCGACTGAACTCACCCTAGCAGTTCATCGCACTAGCTCAAGAACACCTCTCGCGAGGATGTTCTTCCTTTGTACTGTTCATCATCAGCCCCTGAGGCAATCCACCACACCACACACTGGAGTAGGGTATTACACCACAACGGTGGCCCGAACCAGTATAAACCTTGTGTCCCTTGTGTTGTTCATTGTTTCCAGCTTAGATCACGCAAGGAGATTGGACGTAGATCGGTAGGGGAGAGATCTCCGCGCGCACCCCAGTGTTCGAACCTCAAGGGTCTGCCGGAACCCGAAATCCGACATTTGGCGCGCCAGGTAGGGGTGCGCCAGAATCTTTCTTCCGCTGTTCACGTGTGATCTTCCATCGTGTCCATGGCTGATGCTCGTCGGGCTCGCAACGAGCGCCGGGCTGCTCTCGCCACTCGCGTCGCCCAAACGGCGCCCGTCGGCGGTCACCCTCATCGTTCCCCGTCGCCTGCCGCCAACGCCGCCACCGGTCTGGCAGGGAACGAGCAGCAGGCTCCATCGATACGGCGGGAGGGCCGCACCGCCACACCGTCGCCAACTCTAGCCGCTTCGTCGTCCCACGCCCGTCGCGCCCCCGCAGATGCACACGCCGCGCTGCTCCTGGCAAGAGAGCTCCTGCACTACCGCCCCGTCGACGACCTCTACGAGGACTGGCTCGCCTGCATCACCGAGCTCGTCAGCGCAGCAGGGGGCTCCCCCTTGCCGTCCTTCTCACTGCCTCGCCCTCCATTCCGTGCGGGAGGCAAAGATCAGGAGGTGCCTCCACCACCTCCTCCCCAAGAAGGTGCCCTGGCTCCAAGGCGCGCAACCCCAGGGCGAGACCCTCCGCGTCCGGCGCCTGCGCAGCAAGAAAGGAGCTGCCAAGAGATCCCTCGTCCCCAAGAAGGTGCTCGCGCGCTCTCAGCACCGGCGCGCCAAGATCACGTCCCTGCACCTTCATGCCAAGACCCCGCCCTGATTCAAGCGGCGGTGCGCGACAATCCCCAAGAGCAAGGTCAGTACCATCAAAGGGCACCGGTGGCCACAGCCGGCTGCCGCGCCCTCATCCCCGAGCTACGCGGCGTCGCATGGTCAGGAAAGTTCAAGCCTGACCTGCCCCCTCGCTACGATGGCACGGCGGACCCCGCGGAGTTCCTGCAGCTCTACGAGCTGTGCATCGAAGCCGCCAACGGAGACGAAAGGGTCAATGCGAACTGGTTTCCCATGGCGCTCAAGGACGGGGCCTGCACCTGGCTCCTGAACCTGGCCCCTGGCACGATCTCCTCATGGGACGAGATGCGCACCCGCTTCATCGCCAACTTCAAGGGCACTCGCGACCAGCCCCCGGCCGTGAGCGATCTGCGCCGCATCAAGCAGCAGCAAGGGGAAACCCTGCAGAAATACATCCAGTGCTTCAACAACGCTCGCCTCAAGATCCCCAAGGTGACTAAAGAAGCCATCATCTCGGCCTTCTCCAATGGCGTGCGTGACATCAAGATGAAGGAGGAGCTAGCAATCCACGAAGACCTGTGCACATCCCTGGAGCTGTTCAACTTGGCGACCAAGTGCGCCAGAGCTGAGGAAGGGCGCCTTTCCCTCATCGAACTCCCGGCTGCCGACCCATAAGAGAAGAAACCGAAGGCCAAGGACGTGAAGCGCATGGGGGCTGCCGTGCTTGCAGCAGAGCCAGACACCAAGCGAGGCAGGGATCAGCCCGAGTCATCCAAGGGCAGCCAGTACTGCGTGTACCACGACCTCCATACCCACAACACCAACGAATGTCAAGAGCTCAGGGCCGTGAGAGATAGACGTGTCGGCCGACGCCCCGAGTGCAATGACAGGGGCTATGGCCGAGGAGGAGGAAGAGGTGGCGAACGATGGGAAGACCGTGGCCCTCGCCAAGGGTGGCGTGACCGAGCTCGCGAGGATCGCTGGCAGGACCAGCCTCGCGAGGGAGGTTGGAGAGATCAGCCTCGTGAGGATCGCCTGCACGGTAACGCAGGCCTTCCTCCTCTGCCATCACCACCAAGAAGGAACGAAGACCAACATTAAGACGAGGGGGCTGGGGGCTTCCAGGAGCCGCGCACGATCGCTTGCATCTTGGGTGGCGCGTAGGCCCCAGCCTCACATCGCGTCTTCAAGTAGTTTGCTCACGAGGTAAATGCAGTCCTCCCCAAGCTTGAGGCCACGCGCCCACTCAGGTGGTCTGCGTGCGCCATCACGTTCAGCTTAGCGGATCAGCTCAAGTGCGCGGCAACGGCCGAGGTCCTTCCGATGCTTTGCTCCCCGGTCATCAGCAACGTGCAGGTCACCAGGACCCTCATTGACGGCGGAGCAGGACTTAGAGTCATGTCCGTCAAGACGTTCGACAATCTCCAAGTGCCGTACGATCAGCTTCAGCCAACCAAGCCCTTCTCAGGAGTCACTAATGGTTCCACTGTTCCGATAGGGCAGGTTCGCCTTCCAGTCACCTTCGGGCAGCACAACAACTACCGCACCGAGCTCATCGACTTCGACGTCGCCCACATCCGTCTGTCGTACAACGCCATCCTCGGGTACCCAACCCTGGCCAAGTTCATGGCAATAACTCACCATGGATACAATGTCCTCAAGATGCCAGGAAGCGGTGGAGTCATCACCGTGCCCTGTGAGGAAAGGGACGCAGTGTGTTCACTTGAGCGCGCGTTTCAAGCCGCAGCAATCAAAGACCCAGACCACAGGAACGGAAAACTTCTCGAGGTGACCCTTAAGAAGAAGAAGGTTTCACCTGGCCCAAGCCACAAGGAGGCGGGCACCTCCGGAGGCATTGCGTCAGGATTGGCGCCCGATCAGGGAGCACCACCCTCTCTCGCATAGGAAGGCGCGCCCAGCGCCCTCCTCAGGCAGGGCTCGAGGGCTCTTTCCTGGAGAGCCACCAACCTTGCCAAGGTCAAGAGGGAGGCGCTCAGGCACCACTTGGAGGGGTGCTTCCAGGCATGTTTCCCTCAGGAAGGTACAAGGCACGGAAGTCCGAACCCATAGGAGTTCATCTCAAGAAACACCCAGGAGCTGCAGGAGTCAAGAGTCATGTGCGGCAACCGCCGCTTACCCACCGTGGCCCCACATCCAGGCAAGGATGGTGGGCTGCGCATCTGCATCGACGTGCCAGGGCTCAACCGAGCCGCGTATCAGGAGCGCCTCTGGCCTTCGCACGTGGGGCGTTGCGAAGGTCCACCCCATAGCTACGTTCCCATGCCTTTCGGCCTGCCGAACGCAGTCACCGCTCATCAACGCCTGCTGAGGAGCATTCTGGAGGCTCAGGAAGTCAGGCATCATGCGGTCCTGGCGGAGATGGAGATGGCCCTCGGAGACCCACCTGCGCCTCCGGAGCCTCCCGAGCCTCCTGGGCCTGGGGGCTCGTGAGGGTCGACGTCATCATCGCGCCGCGCCCACTTCTTCAACATCACTTCATCTTCAACGGCACCAGGTGACATCTTTCTAAGTTCTGTTTTAGCTGGGAGCGCCCACAGGGCCACATCATTCCCAGGTCGCGTGGGTCCGTCCCTGCGACATGTATCCGTTTTGCTTATGCTCTTTACTCACCTTGTTGGGGGCGCCCACCGGGCTGCATCACCCCCGAGCTGCTCGGGCATGGCCCAGCGGCGTTTGCTTTTCTCGCATCTGCTTAAAATGAATTTTCTCTTTCGCGCTCAATTATCACCTGGTGCTTATCGCGGACTTCCCCGCTTTCATGCAAAGTGCTTGCAAGTTAAAAGGGGGGTACCTGAGCATCGCGACTCATGGGCTCCTACTGGCTCTCCAGCCCTCACCCCCTGGCCTTAACCCACGGCATCGCGACCTGTCATACCAGCGGCGGCTGAGCTAGCTCGAGGGCCGGGATCTGAGGACGTAGAGCATTTGCATTCTAACCACCCTGCAGGAACACACCATTGATAAAGGCCCAGAGCCAGGCGCAACCCGCCTCGAGGTAGGGCCTCGTGAGTCCCGCGCTGGCTCATGAGTGCCCAGATACACCTCTCCTAGCCCTGTCGTGCCGACCACATGTCAGGGCGGGGCTGTACATGCCCCGGGGGCTCCTCCCGGAGGGGAGCCCCCTCCCACATACCAGTGGAAGCACCATGCTCCGTGCTGTCTGACGACGCTGCCGAGGAGCGGCTATGCACATACACATACGGAAGCGCTATGCTCCGTGCTGGTGATAAACAACTGAGGGCGGCCTCCGGCTGTACCAACCTCAGGGAGCCCAGAGCTCAGTGTCCGACATCATCGCAACGCCTCCCCTCGGGAGTGCCGTGCGAGGGGGCTGGACACGGGGGCTACACCCGGGCCCCGCCCGAGCGCACGCCACCCAGCCAGGTCCCTCGGACCTGGTCGTCACGCGCCCCTCCCCAAGCGGAGCCAAAGTATGGAAACCCGTTTGAACGTCAAGGGGGACTCCTAAGCATCGTGACTCAGGAGCCTAACTTGCTCCGTAGCCCCTCACTCCTTAGTCCCGTCCTGGTTTCCAGTCGGGGCTAACGTTGGGTGAGGTACGCGCGGGGCCGGGCCCTGCCGACGCAGAACGACCAATCCACTCCTTACTCCACCCTTTCCTACTTGTTGCTTGCGCGTCAAGGGGGACTCTTGAGCATCGCGACTCAGGAGCCTAACTTGCCATGTAGCCCCTCACTCCTTGGCCCCATCCTGGTTTCCGGTCGGGGCTAATGTTGGGTGAGGTATGCGCAGGGCCGGGCCCTGCCGACGTAGAGCGTGAGCAAGTAGGGGAGAAAAATGCAAATTTCAGGAAATTCAAAGCAAATATTACAAGCCATAGATTGTTTTATGACACCAAACACAAGTTTAAACACCTCCGCGAGGCATGGTGCATGTTGCAGGAATAAAAACAGGAAAGAAGCTCGCGAGGACCTAACCCAGCAGCGCCTCAGCTGCCACCGCTCGGGCCAGGCGCTTCATCGAGGAACTACACCAAACTCAAGAGATAAGTCATGCCCTTGCAAGAGTTGTACCAACGCAGCGCAAAACCCTCGCCCAGTGCGGCTCTATCACGGTGATGTTGCCTTCCTTTCTCGCTTAGCGAGGGCTGCTTGAGCGCTAAAGGGGACCTCCTGAGCATCGCGACTCGGGGGCTCTTACCGGACCTCGGGCCGCTCACCTCCTGGCCTTGACCACGGCATCGCGACCTGGCATACCAGCGACGGCTGAAGCCTGCCTGGGGACTGGGACCTGTCAGCGTAGAGCGCCAAGTCCTCGTGAGGATAGAAAGGGGGAGCTGAGCCATGACAGAACAAGCACCTCGCATTGATTCATATTAAGGATATAATGTTCACAAAAGACATGGCAGGCACCTTACATACCCCCATGAGGTGTTGCTTCGATTCCTCACAGGGAACAAAAGTACTAATCCTAAGGAACGCTAATCGCCTGCGCCTCAGCAGGGGGCGCCATCATCAACAGTGGGCCGCCCAACGTCAGCGCCAACTCCATCCAGATCAGTGGCGTCGGCGGCTGGACACAGCTGCCCCGCTCCGAGCACGGAGCGAGCTCGGGGGCTCGTAGCTGTTGTCGCTCGTCTCTGGAGTTGCGAGGAGCTCAGGGGAGCCGCTGGATTCCCCAGCTCCTCCGCTGCCGCCTGAGGAGCCGCTGGAGGACCGATGGGCGGGCCAGGTCCTCGCCAGTTCGTCGTCCCTGCCGCTCTCCTTGGGGCAGCACTCGAGCCGGCGTCCTTCAGCATCGAATACCTTGAAGAACATCAGGGAGGCGCCGTCGTATTCAAGATGAATTACGAGGGTGCCTACCGTCCGGCAGACCCGGGCGATTTCACCCCAGCCCCAGGTCATGAAGACCTTGCCCGGAGTGACGACCGCGACCTCCGCTCCGGTCGCAAGGGTGCCGCAGTCAGCGTGCTGCAGCCAGAGCTCCAGAGCCCCGCTCGGCGGTATCTCGAAGGCGAAGGAAGGGGGAGGCGGATCCAAGAGCTTGGAGGCATGGCGACGTGGAGCACGAGCTCGCGAGAGGAGCGCTCGGCATGGACTCCAGGGGGAACAACGTGCACCACCGTGACTGGCCGACGTCGACGGCGGCACCGCCGATGTCGCTCGACGTCTTCTCCCCCAGGACCTATGACGCGGGCGTGCAAGGGTAGCGGAAACCCAGGCGGCGGCCGCTCGTACCAGGGCCTCGGTGCCTCCTGCTGAGCACCCTCATCTTGTTGGCGGAGGGCCAACCACTTCTTCGGCGGAAGTGGGTCAAGACCCTCTCGGGGGCCTTTCCCTTCTCTTCTGCAGAGAACCGGCGGATTGGTGCCATTGGCGTAAGGAGGAGCAAGAACAAAGAAGAAGAAGAAGAAGAAGAGCAGCAAGAAGGGATGGACTGAAGGAGCTCACCCGGCCCCGTACTTATAGCCAGAGGAGGCCAACCGTCGAGCACCATGATCGCAGGTAATCATGACCGTTTTCTCTGCATGTAGGGACTTGTCAAGTCGTGCGGTCTCTGAGGCATCGTGGGGAAGCGCATACGCCCACGTCCAATCAGTCGCCACGCGGCGCCCAAGGCCGCATGCTGTTGGGGCCCACGGCGCTTCGCGCTTGCCCCTTCGCTCCTCTGCTAGGCCAAGCCCGGGCGCGCCTTGGGCCCGAGGGCTACCGTTGGCATTCTGGGAACGGGGGACCCCAGACTTGCTTGCCTACGGCGTGGCTCAAGTGGGGGCCCAGCACGGCCCATCTTCATCGACTCAAGCTCAAGACCCTCGCGAGGGGCCAAGCCTCGCGAGGCGGACGACCGGAAGCTTCCTCAAAGGCAGCCTCTTCAGGAAGGCTCGCGAGGAGGTGGAGAGATCAAGGCAGGGGTACCTCGCGAGGAACCCGTGACGCAAGCCATGACGATCGAGACCAGGCGGGTGCCAGGCGGGCGCTGGCCTGCGCAGTGTCCTTGTTTCCTCTTTGGTGCAAAGGGGGCAAGCATAGACAAAGGCATCAAGCGAAGGTTACCATTCCGGTGCAACGAGACCAAGACCAGCAGAGCGGTAGGACAGAGGTCACCGTGGAGCCCAAGACGGCGTCATCGCCAGTACTTTTGGCAGCCGAAGACCACCTTTGGTCAGGATAACTTGTACCAGATGTTCCCCTTCAAAATGGCCAATTGTTGGCGCCCTTCCTGCTCATTATTTGGGGAGAGGCCCAGGGCCCCTATAAATAGAGCTAGGCACCACGGAGTAGAAGGGCCAGAAATCTGGTAGAGCCCTAGCAGAGAGAGAGAGAGGCGACTGAACTCATCCTAGTAGTTCATCGCACTAGCTCAAGAACACCTCTCGCGAGGCTGTTCTTCCTTTGCACTGTTCATCATCAACCCCTGAGGCAATCCACCACACCACACACTGAAGTAGGGTATTACACCACAATGGTGGCCCGAACCAGTATAAACCTCGTGTCTCTTGTGTTGTTCGTTGTTTCCAGCTTAGATCACGCGAGGAGATTGGACGTAGATCGGTAGGGGAGAGATCTCCGCGCGCACCCCAGTGTTCGAACCTCAAGGGTCTGCCGGAACCCGAAATCCGACAACGCCCCGTCCTTGAGAAGGTTAAAATAGCACTAACTTGATGAACTATCATTGTGGTTTTGATGCGTAGGTAAGAACGGTTCTTGCTAAGCCCGTAGCAGCCACATAAAACTTGCAACAACAAAGTAGAGGACGTCTAACTTGTTTTTGCAGGGCATGTTGTGATGTGATATGGTCAAGACGTGATGAGATATAAATTGTTGTATGAGATGATCATGTTTTGTTGAAGTTATCGACAACTGGCAGAAACCTTATGGTTGTCTCTTTATTGCATAAGATGCAAGTGCCAAATAATTGTTTTACTTTATCGCTATGCGATAGCAATAGTTGCAAGAACAATAGTTGGCGAGACGACCATGTGACGACACATTGACATAGATCAAGATGATGGAGATCATGGTGTCATGCCGGTGACGATGGAGATCATGACGATGCTTTGGAGATGGAGATCAAAGGCACAAGATGATGATGGCCATATCATGTCACATATTTTGATTGCATGTGATGTTTATCTTTTGTGCATCTTATTTTGCTTTGGTTGACGGTAGCATTATAAGATAATCTCTCACTAAATTTCAAGATAAAAAGTGTTCTCCCTGAGTATGCACCGTTGCCAAAGTTCGTCGTGCCCAGACACCATATGATGATCGGGTGTGATAAGCTCTACGTCCATCTACAACGGGTGCAAGCCAGTTTTGCACACGCAGAATACTTGGGTTAAACTTGACAAGCCTAGCATATGCAGATATGGCCTCGGAACACTGAGACCGAAAGTTCGAGCGTGAATCATATAGTAGATATATGATCAACATAGCGATGTTCACCATTAAAAACTACTCCATTTCACGTGATCATCGGTTATGGTTTAGTTGATATGGATCACGTGATCACTTAGATGATTAGAGGGATGTCTATCTAAGTGGGAGTTCTTAAGTAATTTTATTAATTGAACTTTAATTTATCATGAACTTAGTCCTGATAGTATTAGCATATCTATGTTGTAGATCAATAGCTCACGTTTAGCTCCCCTGTTTTATTTTTTGATATGTTCCTAGAGAAAACTAAGTTGAAAGATGTTAGTAGCAATGATGCGGATTGGATCCGTGATCTGAGGATTATCCTCATTGCTGCACAAAAGAATTATGTCCTTGATGCATCGCTAGGTGACAGACCTATTGCAGGAGCAGATGCAGACATCATGAACATTTGGCTAGCTCAATATGATGACTACTTAATAGTTTAGTGCACCATGCTTAACAACTTAGAATCGAGACTTCAAAGACGTTTTGAATGTCATGGATCATATGAGATGTTCCAGGAGTTGAAGTTAATATTTCAAGCAAATATCCAAGTTGAGAGATATGAAGTCTCCAACAAGTTCTATAGCTGAAAGATTGAGGAGAATAGCTCAAGCAGTGAGCATGTGTTCAGATTGTCTGGGTACTACAATCGCTTAAATTAAGTGGGAGTTAATCTTCCAGATAAAATAGTGATTGACAGAATTCTCTAGTCACAATCACCAAGTTAGTAGAACTTCGTGATGAACTATAGTATGCAAGGGATGACAAAAACGATTCCCGAGCTTTTCATGATGATGAAATCGATGAAGGTAGAAATCCAAAAAGAGCATCAAGTGTTGATGATTAACAAGACCACTAGTTTCAAGAAAAGGGCAAAGGGAAAGAAAGGGAACTTCAAGAAGAACGACAAGCAAGTTGCTGCTCAAGTGAAGAAGCCCAAGTCTGGACCTAAACCTGAGACTAAGTGCTTCTACTGCAAAGGGACTGGTCACTGGAAGCGGAATTGCCCCAAGTATTTGGTGGATAAGAAGGATGGCAAAGTGAACAATGCTATATTTGATATACATGTTATTGATGTGTACTTTACTAGTGTTTATAGCAACCCCTCGGTATTTGATACTGGTTCAGTTTCTAAGAGTAGTAACTCGAAATCGGAGTTGCAGAATGAACAGAGACTAGTTAAGGGTGAAGTGGCGATGTGTGTTGGAAGTGGTTCCAAGATTGATATGATCATCATCACACACTCCCTATACTTTCGAGATTAATGTTGAACCTAAATAAGTGTTATTTGGTGTTTGCGTTGAGCATGAATATGATTTGATCATGTTTATTGCAATACGGTTATTCATTTAAGTTAGAGAATAATTGTTATTCTGTTTACAGGAATAAAACCTTCTATGGTTATACACCCAATGAAATTGGTTTGTTGGATCTCGATCGTAGTGATACACATATTCACAATATTGAAGCCAAAAGATGCAGTTAATAATGATAGTGCAACTTATTTGTGGCACTGCCGTTTGGGTCATATTGGTATAAAGCGCATGAAGAAACTCCATGTTGATGGGCTTTTGGAATCACTTGATTATAAATCATGTTGATGCTTGCGAACCATGCCTCATGGGCAAGATGACTAAGACTCCGTTCTCCGGAACAATGGAGCGAGCAACTGACTTATTGGAAATAATACATGCTGATGTATGCAGTCCGATGAGTGTTGAGGCTCGCGGTGGGTATCATTATTTTTTGACCTTCACAGATGATTTGAGCAGATATGGTAATATCTACTTGATGAAACATAAGTCTGAAACATTTGAAAAGTTCAAAGAACTTCAGAGTGAAGTGGAAAATCATCGTGACAAGAAAATAAAGTTTCTACGATCTGACCGTAGAGACAAATATTTGAGTTACGAGTTTGGTCTTCAATTAAAACAATGTGGAATAGTTTCACAAAATCATGCCACCTGGAACACCACATCATAATGGTGTGTCCGAACGTCATAACTGTACTATTATTGGATATAGTGCAATCTATGATGTTTCTTGCCGATTAACCACTATAGTTTTGGGGTTATACATTAGAGACAGCTGCATTCACATTAAAAAGGGCACCATCTAAATCCGTTGAGATGACACCGTATGAACTGTGGTTTGGCAAGAAACCAAAGTTGTCGTTTCTTAAAGTTTGGGGTTGCGATGATTATAAGAAAAGGTTTCATCCTAATAAGTTCAAACCCAAATCGGAGAAATGTGTCTTCATAGGATACCCAAAGGAGATAGTTGGGTACACCTTTTATCACAGATCTGAAGGCAAGACATTCGTTGCTGAGAATGGATCCTTTCTAGAGAAGGAGTTTCTCTCGAAAGAAGTGAGTGGGAGGAAAGTAGAACTTGATGAGGTAACTGTACCTGCTCCCTTATTGGAAAGTAGATCATCACACAAATCTATTTCTCTGACTCCTACACCAATTAGTGAGGAAGCTAATGATGATGATCATGTAACTTCAGATCAAGTTACTACCGAACCTCGTAGGTCAACCAGAGTGAGATCCGCACCAGAGTGGTACGGTAATCCTGTTCTAGTGGTCATGTTAATTGACCATGATGAACCTATGAACTATGAGGAAGCGATGATGAGCCCAGATTCCGCAAAATGGCTGAAGGCCATGAAATCTGAGATTGGATCCATGTATGAGAACAAAGTATGGACTTTGATTGACTTCCCCAATAATAGGTGAGTCATTAAGAATAAATGGATCTTCAAGAGGAAGACGGACACTGATTGTAGTGTTACTATCTACAAAGCTCGAATTGTCGCAAAGTGTTTTCGACAAGTTCAAGGTGTTGAATATGATGTGATTTTCTCACTCATATCGATGTTTAAAAGTCTGTCCAAATCATGTTAGCAGTTGCCACATTTTATGAAATCTGGCAAATGGATGTCAAAACTGTATTCCTTCAAGGATTTCTTAAAAAGAAGAGTTGTATATGATGCAACCATAAGGTTTTGTCGACCCTAAAGGTGCTAACAAAGTGAGCAAGCTCCAGCGATCCATCTATGGACTGGTGCTAGCATCTCAGAGTTGGAATATATGTTTTGATAAAGTGATCAAAGTATATGGTTTTATACAGACTTGCGGTGAAACCTGTATTTACAAGAAAGTGAGTGGGAGCACTACAACATTTCTGATAAGTATATGTGTATGATATATTGTTGATCAGAAATAATGTAGAATTTTCTGGAAAGCATAAAGGAGTTTTTGGAAGGAGTTTTTCAAAGAAAGACCTTGATGAAGCTGCTTACAGATTGAGCATCAAGATCTATAGAGATAGATCAAGACGCTTGATAAGTTATTTCAATGAGTACATACCTTGACAAGATTTTGAAGTAGTTCAAAATGGAACAGTCAAAGAAAGGAGTTCTTGCCTATGTTGCAAGGTGTGAAGTTGAGTAAAGACTCAAAACCCAACCACAACAGAAAATAGAAAGAGAATGATAAGTCATTCCCTATGCCTCAGTCATAGGTTCTATAAAGTATGCTATGCTATTTACCAGTCCTATTGTATACCTTAGCATCTTTCTGGCAAGGGAGTAAACTAGTGATCTAGGAGTAGATCACTGGACAACGGTCAAAATTATCCTTAGAGGACTAAGGAAATGTTTCTTGGTTATGGAAGTGATAAAAGAGTTCGTCGTAAAGAGTTACGTCGATTCAAGCTTTTTACATCAATCTAGATGACTCTAAGTCTCAATTTGGATACATATTGAAAGTGGGAGCAATTAGCTAGAGTAGCTCAGTGCAGAGCATTGTGGACATAGAAATTTGCAAAATACATACGGATCTGAATGTGGCAGACCCGTAGACTAAACTTCTCTCACAAGCAAAACATGATCACTCTTTGGGTGTTAATCACATAGCGATGTGAACTAGATTATAGACTCTAGTAAACCCTTTGGGTATTACTCACATGGAGATGTGAACTAATCACATAAAGATGTGAACTAGATTATTGACTCTAGTGCAAGTGGGAGACTGAAGGAAATATGCCCTAGAGGCAATAATAAAGTTATTATTTATTTCCTTATCTCATGATAAATGTTTATTATTCATGCTAGAATTGTATTAACCAGAAACATAATACATGTGTGAATACATAGACAAACATAGTGTCACTAGTATGCCTCTACTTGAATAGCTCATTGAATCAATGATGGTTATGTTTCCTAACCGTAGACATGAGTTGTCATTTGATTAACGGGATCACATCATTAGAGAATGATGTGATTGACTTGGCCCATACGTTAGCTTAGCACGATGATTGTTTAGTTTGTTGCTATTGCTTTCTTCATGACTTATACATGTTCCTATGACTATGAGATTATGCAACTCCCGTTTACCGGAGGAACACTTTGTGTGCTACCAAATGTCACAACGTAACTGGGTGATTATAAAGGTGCTCTACAGGTGTCTCCGAAGGTATTTGTTGAGTTGGTGTATTTCGAGATTAGGATTTGTCACTCCGATTGTCGGAGAGGTATCTCTGGGCCCACTCGGTAATGCACATCACTATAAGCCTTGCAAGCATTGTAACTAATGAGTTAGTTGCGGGATGATGTATTACCGAACGAGTAAAGAGACTTGCCGGTAACGAGATTGAACTAGGTATTGAGATACCGACGATCGAATCTCGGGCAAGTAACATACCGATGACAAAGGGAACAACGTATGTTGTTATGCGGTTTGATCGATAAAGATCTTCGTAGAATATGTAGGAACCAATATGAGCATCCAGGTTCCGCTATTGGTTATTGACCGGAGACATGTCTCGGTCATGTCTACATAGTTCTCGAACCCGTAGGGTCTGCATGCTTAAAGTTTCGGTGATGATTTGTATTATGAGTTATGTGATTTGATGTACCGAAGGTAGTTCGGAGTCCCGGATGAGATTGGGGACATGACGAGGAGTCTCGAAATGGTCGAGACATAAAGATCGATATATTGGACGACTATATTAGGACATCGGAAAGGTTCTGAGTGATTCGGGTATTTTTCGGAGTACCGGGGAGTTACGGGAATACAGGGAAGTAGTATTGGGCCTTAATGGGCCTTAGTGGGAAGGAGAGGCAGCAGCCAGGAGGTGGCGCACGCCCCTCCCAAGCCCAGTCCGAATTGGACAAGGGGTTTGGGGCGCGGCCCCCCTCTCCCCTCCTTTCCCCCCTTCTCCTAGTTGGACTAGGAAAGGAGGAAACCTACTCCTACTAGGAGTAGGAATCCTACTCCCTTGGCACGCCCCTCCTAGGGCCGGCCTCCTCCTCCCTTGCTCCTTTATATACGGGGGAAGGGGGCACCCCAAGACACACAAGTTGATCTGTTGATCTCTCCCAACCGTGTGCGGTGCCCCCCTCCACCATATTCCACCTCGGTCATATCATAGCGGTTCTTAGGCGAAGCCCTGTGTCGGTAGCAACATCATCACCGTCATCACGCCGTCGTGCTGACGGAACTCTCCCGTGAAGCTCTGCTGGATCGGAGTTCGCTGGACGTCATCGAGCTGAACATGTGCTGAACTCGGAGGTGTCGTGCGTTCGGTACTTGGATCGGTCGGATCATGAAGACGTACGACTACATCAGCCACATTGTGCTAACGCTTCCGCTTTCGGTCTACGAGGGTACGTGGACAACACTCTCCCCTCTCGTTGCTATTCATCACCATGATCCGGTGTGTGCGTAGGATTTTTTTTGAAATTACTACGTTCCCCAACAGAAGCTAACCTCGGCGGAAAATGGTGGCCACTCCCGTTGTTGTCCTCCATAAGTAGTGGAAAGGCATCATAAGTACAACAACCTTAACATCAAACAAATATAGCAAAGGTAAACAACATCATCTCCAAAATGATAGCTTGAATGTGTTGGTTTCAGCATGCTGTTAAAGCAGATATAAAATGGAAGACAATGTTACCGATAGCAGGCTTAACAACCATCAAATATTGCAATTCAAACTGGTATTGTTGAAAATGAATAGAATGTAGGTAATGCTTATACATCACACTGGATAAATGTGTAAAACTTAAATAAAGGGCATGTGTTAACTACACCAGGCATAAATGGAACCAAATATAGCCATTCAAACTGGTATTGATGCAGTCGAGCGGCACAGTTCCGACTTGCACATAATGAACAACACATTGTGAATGACTGAAATAAACAAGGCATAAATGATCAATATAACAACTAAATATAGCCATTGAAAACTAGACAGAGTCTCACTTCAACCAACCTAACAAGCAAATACAGATAAACATGGCATATGCTTGAAAACTGGACAAATGCTCACTGCAACCAACCTAACAAGCAAATACAAATAAATAAGGCATCTGCTTGAAGACTAGACAAGTGCTAAAAAAGCAACCTAACAACCAAATACAGATAAACAAGGCATTTGCTTGATAACTGGACAAATGCTCACTGCAACCAAACTAAGAACCAAATACATATAAACAAGGCATCTGCTCGATAACTGGAAAAATGCTCACTGCAACCAACCTAACAACCAAATACAGATAAACAAGGCATCTACTCACTGTAAACAACCAAATATAGCCATTCGTGAAACTGAAGTGGACAATTCATACTTAAACATCACATAGCCCCTATTGAACAATACATTTTTGCATAACTGGAATAATTAAACATGGCACAGTTAAAGCACCGCACGAAAAATGCTACTACAACAAAGGGTACGGGTTGGCAAGCTAGAAAAGGTAATATTTGCTGATAGGATGTTGCCTCACATTTCATGGACGGGATCCTTCCAGTTGGAAGAGCATGGAAACATGGTGTGCTCTCTAATGTTTCACCTTGGAAGAACCTTCGTGGGTGCCCTCCTCGTGGTCGTGGTCATGGTCAATGAGATCTGACTTGGCAATTGAGGATCCCAAGCCGCCGCCACAGAACATGTCCTTCAAAAATGACAAAATAGGCTCGATGGCGTATAAGGACCGCAAATCCTTGACCGCTTGGCGAAGGATATCAGCGGCAGGGCCGTCAAAGAGATCGACGACGGTTGAACCAGAGGTGTTGGGGATGGACCACTTAACTTGTGACATGGCCCGTGTGAAGCCGTCACTATCGACGAGCTTGATGTCGTAGCCAGCTTTCCCGAGATACAGTAATATGCTAGCCCGCTGGCATGAATCCTTCGACATGGCAACATAGTCAACGTCTTCGTCGGGCTTCCGCGGTGACGTGTTGCTCCGGGATCGACAGGTCGGGGCGAACGGCGACCACCTCACCAACATCCACCGGAGAGGCCATGATAAACCTCTTCTTGGCCGAACATTTGTCGGGCTCCTTGGGATACGTGGTCGAGCTTAGGCTGCGACATTCTAGAGCGGGGGATGTGGATCTGGCGGGGAGGGACACCGCAAGCCTCATCTAAAAACTCAGGGGAGTGGGGCGATGGTATGGAAATTGTTGGGTAACTTGAACTTTATTATCTAAGCTAGGAGGAACGGGCAGACCGGCAGGGGTTGGCGGCGGCCACGAGCTAGGGTTCGAGGGGGAGGGTGTAACACCCTTGATGCGACTATAGCTCCCACGTGTCGAGGCACGACTTAGAGACATAATCGCATTGAAGGCATATGTCGCAAATTAGGCAATCTTCACAACATCCCATGTAATATGATAATAAAAGGGGAGATAACATAGTTGGATTACACTCGCCACGTCAATCAAGTACATAAATAACATTACATCATCCAAACACTCATGGCCCGGCTACGGCGCCAAAATAAAAGAGAACCCAACATGCGACAACGGTCCCGTTCACCCCCAACTGGGCACCACTACTGATCATCGGGAAAGGAAACATAGTAACGTTGAGAGTCTTCGTCGAACTCCCACTTGAGCTTGTACGTGTCTGCTGGAGCGGAATCATCAGGCCCTGCATCTGGTGTAATAGTAATCTGTGAGCCACAGGGACTCAGCAATCTCGCACCCTCGCGATCAAGACTATTTAAGCTTATAGGTAAGGCAAGTAAATATATGTGGAGCTGCAGCAAGCGTCTAGCAAGTATGGTGGCTAACTTATTCGCAAAAGAGAGCGAGAAGAGGAGGCAAAGCACGAGCGAGAAACTAGAGAACAACCTGCGCAAACGTTACTCCAACACCGTGTCCACTTCCCGGACTCCGCCGAGAAGAGGCCATCACGGTAACACACTCAGTTGATTCATTTTAATTAAGTTAAGGTTCAAGTTATCTACAACCGGACATTAACAAATTCCCATATGCTCATAACCGCGGGCATGGCTTTTGAAATTTCAATCCCTGCAGGGGAGTCCCAACTTAGCCCATGACAAGCTCTCACGGTCAACGAAGGAATAGACCTCCTCCCAAGACATTCCGATCAGACTCGGTATCTCGGTAATTCAAGACACTTCGACAGGTTAAAACAAGACCAGCAACACCGCCTGAATGTGCCGACAAATCCCGATAGGAGCTGCACATATCTCTTTCTCAGGGCACACTCAGATTGTCCTAGGTACGGGTAGGCCAGCCCAGAGTTGCCCCTGGTGGCCACCGGTAGCTGACAGGTGGACCAACACTCAAAGGAGCACTGGCCCGGGGGGGGGGGGGTTAAAATATAGATGACCCTTGAGTCTGCAGAACCCAAGGGAAAGAAAAGGCTAGGTGGCAAATGGTAAAACCAAGGTTGGGCATTGCTGGAAAAGCTTTAATCAAGGCGAACTATCAAGGGGTTCCCATTATAACCCAACCGCATAAGGAACGCAAAATCCGGGAACATAACACCGATATGACGGAAACTAGGGCGGCAAGAGTGGAACAAAACACTAGGCGAGAGGCCGAGCCTTCCACCCTTTACCAAGTATATAGATGCATTAAGATAACATGGCAATATAATGATATCCCAACAAGTAAATAAAAGATGTTCCAACAAGGAACGACCTCCAATCTTCACCTGCAACTAGCAACGTTATAAGAGGGGGCTGAGCAAAGCGGTAACATAGCCAATCAATGGTTTGCTAGGATAAGGTGGGTTAGAGGTTTGTCATGGCAATTTGGGAGGCTTGAAAGCAAGTGGTAGGCATCGTAGCAATGACATAGCAAAAGAGCGAGCAAACTAGCATAGCAAAGATAGTAGTGATTTCGAGGGTATGATCATCTTGCCTGAAATCCCGCAAGGAAGAAGAACGAGTCCAAGAAGAAGACAAACGGATGTAGTCGAACGGTTCCTCACAAACGCGATGTTAACGGAACCAACCCGAAGAAGCAAACACCGGAAAAGAAGCACACAACATAGTAAACAACCAACACATGAACATGATATGATATGCGGGATGCGGTATGCGATGCATATGCATGATTTGACAAGGAATGCATGAACCTGGCCTAAACATGGAAATCCAAGTGTGCCACTGGAAATATGAGATGAAATCGCTTGAAAACGATATAAAGAACGCCGGAATCGGAGTTACGGTTTGGAAATGGCAAGCGATTCAAATATGATACCGGTCTGCGATTTACAGCAAGTAGGCATCTAAATGCAATGAGATGAACATGCTACAGCACCCAAACATGACAACAAAATACATGGCAAGGATGCACACAAGATGCTTAACAAAAGTCTAGCACTAAGCTACGGCCAATTCATCCATTAACAGGTTCAAACAAGCATGGCAAAAATGCATATGACAAACAGATTTCAGACTTAGTGAAATCAATACTTGTCTAGAATTTCAGATCAGGTAGCCCTCTTTGGAGCAACAAAACTACATACTACAGGATCTGATCATGGCAAAGTAAAGCATGGCATGGAGCTACTCAAAGAGCTTAACAAAAGTCCCTTAGTGACCTTGAGCCAAAAGGGATCAGACAATACAATTGCAAGCACGTGAACATAGCAAAAACATAATCAGTTTTCAGACTTAGTGAAAACTGGCACATGCTGAAATATAACTCAAGTAGGCATGTTTACGAGCTCGATGCACTCACTACGGTGCAAGTCATGGCAAGACAAGCACACAACCAACAAGAAGGCACAAAATGCAAGCTAGACATGGCAAGAACAATAACATAGCATGCACGGATCAACTACAACATCATCGGCAAAATTGCAAACAAGTTGACAATCTGCCCAG
Source organism: Triticum aestivum (assembly GCF_018294505.1). Classification (NCBI taxonomy): domain Eukaryota; kingdom Viridiplantae; phylum Streptophyta; class Magnoliopsida; order Poales; family Poaceae; genus Triticum; species Triticum aestivum. The sequence continues at coordinate 514,166,555 of NC_057803.1, forward strand.
ATTCACAAAGTAGCAAAAGTAGAGCTCGATTGACTCAAGCTAGGGTGCTCCAAAATTGCAAACAAAGGCATGGATGGATAGAGTACTACAATATTAACAAAACATCCTTACTGATCATCCTCAAAAGAGGCACGGATCACTAGGAAACAACATGAACATATGGCATCATGAGATAAACAGCTCCAGGACTTAGTGAAATCACTAAGTCCTTGAAAACAGACTTAGCAAGTGCACCACTTTGCAAGCTTGCACTAGTCACCACACACATCCTAAAAATACATGGGTTGCACCTCTGGAAATATGACAAAACCCTTAACAAAACACATGTAGAGCATCAGGGCATATCATGCACACATTAATCATGGCAAAAATGACAAAAGTGCTAAACGGAGTAACAGATCTGACAATTAACTCAAGTAGCACTCTTCTAACAGCATTTCGGGCATCAAGATGAGCTCAAATGAAAATGATGCAAAGGAATGAAATGATGTACTCTCTGAGATGAACATTTTGATATGCTATATGCATGAATCGGAGCTACGGATGCAGAGTTACGGAGCTACGAACATAGCAACTTGGATCTGAGAAAACTGGGACAGACGAAAATATACCTCCGGAAAAAGTCAAACCGGGACGAAGTGGAGCGGGACGGAGCGGTCCCGGTGCGGGCGTGGTGTTTGGATCGGGGACCGGTGGATCTGGTCCCGATCCGGATTGGATCTGACCGGAGCTCCGGCGAGGCACGGCGATTCCGGCGAGCTGAGGCGGAGGCGCGGCGAGGCGGCGGGGTTCCGACGGGCTGAGGCGGAGGCGCGGCGAGGCGGCGGTGTTCCGGCGGGCGGTGGCGTGGCGCCGGGGATGGAGATCGGCGCACGGCGGCGGAGGTGCACCAATGGCGGTGCCGCGGAGTGGCCGGCCGGCGTGGACGTGCGCGCGGCAGCCCTCGGGCGGCGCGGCGGGAAGAGCGGGCGGGCGGCGCGATGGGCTCGGGGGCCCCGAACCGGGCCCCGGCGGGCCGGCGGCGGGGCTGAGGAGAGAGAGGGAGGCGCGGGCGACACATGGCGGCGACGGATTCGGCGCAGGGGAGGCCGGACATGTCCGGGTGCGGGCGGTTTTGTCCGGCGGCGCGAGGTGGACAAAGGTTAGGGTTCATCCGCGAAAATTTCGGGGATGTCCACATATTTATAGGTAGAGGGAGCTAGGAGAGTCCAAATGAGGTGCGGTTTTCGGCCACGCGATCGTGATCGAACGCTCTAGATGATGGAGCAGAGTTAGGTGGGTTTTGGGCCAAATTGGAGGGGTGTTGGGCTGCAACACACACGAGGCCTTTTCGGTCCCTCGGTTAACCGTTGGAGTACCAAACGAAGTCCAAATGGTACGAAACTTGACAGGCGGTCTACCGGTAGTAAACCAAGGCCGCTTGGCAAGTCTCGGTCCAATCCGGAAATGTTTAATCCCCACACACAAAAGAAAGCTAGAAACGACCACCGGAGGAGAACGGAGCGCCGGATTGCAAAACAGACAACGGAAAAAATGCTCGGATGCATGAGATGAACACGCATGCAAATGAAATGCACATGATGACATGATATGCAATGCATGACACGCAAGCAATGACAAGGCAACAACATCGAATAACTAGAGGACACCTGGCACATCGATCTCGGGGCGTTACAACACTCCACCACTACGAGAGGATCTCGTCCCGAGATCTAGAATGGCACCGGAGGGAAAATGGAAGAGGAAGAGAACAGGTAAAATTAAGTTGCTTCATTGACAAATGAGTGAAACCACGAACCTTGAGATGTTAAACAATATCGATAAAAGAATACAACAGAGACAAATGGAGTTGAAAGCACTCCGGTAGGAAGGAGGAAACAAGGAATAACAAATTCAGGCAGCACTCCGGTTGAAAGGAGATGCAAGGCTTGATAAGATGAAAAGAACTTGATCTTGACAAGAACAAAAAGAAGAAAACAAAATAGAAGAGAGCCACATCAAAATGCCTTCGGAAGAAAAGAGAGAATGGAAAGGAGTGAACGAAGTAGAAAACAATATCTTGGTAGAGCACGCTTACAACAAAGGCTAGAACGGAGTTGTTGGAAAACCAACAACTAAAAGAATAAGCTTGATATGGTCTTATGGAATACATCTCAAATTATGAGGTGACAACCTGCCACTCACGGAAAAAGAATTGGATTGATATGAACAAATTGGCGAGAAAGTATATCGCACCGGAAAGGATATATGAAGAACTTGGATCATTTATAAGCACCATAATAGCAACAAACCTTAGGGAAAAACTTTAGGTGAACTATAACCCAAGATAACTCAATTGACGAGATTGGTGGATTTAAAATATCTCATCCTTGACAACATGTGAATCATGAAACATGAACTCAAATTATCAAGAATGACATAATACCACCTCTATTGATACGGAAGGAAGAATTGCACTCCGGTTAGCAAGATGAAGAAAACTTGAGCTCCTCGGAAAAGAATCTCGATGAAAACTTCGAGAAGGGATAAAATCCTTGATGAACCATCATGTAAGGCCTTCATGAAGAACTCCGGTAATGAAAGAATGATCAAACAAAAGAAAGAGAAGTTGAAGGCACAAGGTGAATCCTTGTAATGACTTAGATGGATCTCCGTGATGAAATATTTGAAAAAGGTTGGAACTCCGGGAAAAAGAGAAGATGAACAAATGGAAACAAGAATTTTGATGAACCTCCGGAATAAGGAATTGAATTTACTCGATGAAACAAGAATAAGAATTACATTATGCTTATCCTTCATCAATTAAATTGATGACAATCAACAGATTTGACATATTACTTATTTTCGTGGAAAAGACTAAGAGAGATATACCATAAACTTGAGAAAGTCTTCAACGATCCACCGATAGAATTGGAAAGAACGAATGAATTGATATGATAAACAAAGAAGAGAAATCTTGAACGAACCACCGTAAGAATTAAAATGATTGAAGAAAAGATAAAGAAAACACCGGGACGAATTATAAAATGAACGAGGATGCTTGAGAGGATTTAGATACATGAGAACGAAGAGATCACGAGCCGATTAAAGATCACTTGAGCGAAACACCGGTAAAATTGGAGAATGATAGCTAAAAGCTGAGAATGAATAATCCCAAAATGATGGCCTCTGGATAATCAAACTGAAAAGAATCTTGAATAGCTCCGGATAGGTGAAAAGAATTCTCACGATCAAGACAATTACGAGAGGATGGCAACAAGTTAGAATCACGAATCTTGAAGAGAAAAGAGCAAGATTAAAGAGAAACTCTTCTTCAGTCTTCAACATCCGAGAATGACAACGAGTACACCACCAAGAATTATTGAGGCACACCGGAATGAAGAATGGAAAAGTTGAGCCAACGATGAAAATAATTAGAAAGATCTTGGACAAGGGCATTTGACTGATGATAAATCATTCTTACGTCAAACTTGGAAAAGAATTTGAGAGTAACACCGGGAAAAGAGAAGAGTTAGGTAAGATCCTGGGAAAAGACCTGTGGGTTAGGGCCCACTGAAAAGAAAACACCGTTGAAATGATTTAAAAGAGAGGTTGCACCGGTTGAATTAAAAGGCTTGAATGGGATAACAACCTCGAAATAGGTTGAACGAAAGCAGAGTGGAAAACACGAATCATCGAGATATCTTGAGCACTCCGGAACAATAGAATAGCGAGAGGTGAATGATTAAGAATTGCACCGGCATGAGAAAGCCTTGAAATATGGAAAAGAATATGATCAACACCGAAAGCTTGAATTGAATCCACCAGAGAAGAAAATGAGGGAAGAGTGACGAACTTGAAGCTCCGTTAAAATCTTCATGAGAATCACCGGGTAAGAACATTGACGGAAAGGAATAGAGAGACTTCACAAGAATAACAGGATACTTGATTAAGACATCTGAGTCCTTAAAGAAACAAAGGGAGGGAGGGTGGGAAAAACAAAGGCAACTTGGACACGGATGAAACAAACAACATTGAGAAGAAACTGATACTTGATCTTGCGGATGTTGAAATGATCGGACCCACTTGAAGAGAAGCACACCGGTTAAAAGGATTGGCAAAAACAATCTTGATGAACAAGAAGGATTGGTATTCAAATCGGAGTATGAGAACACCGTTTCGGAAAGGTATGGAATCAACACTTGACTTTGAAGCAACTCGAATACCACAACTGAAAACAAAACAAAGGATTGGCTTGCAGAATAAGCCAGAACAAACATACGATAGAGATTTCGTCCGAAGTTTTCGTGGTGGGGCCTACACGGGCTCGATCGTACAACACCATCATGTACAAGGCAGTGCACATGACATACGAAGCGTCCCCGAGTCGGCAAAGCCAAGGACTCTTTAAGACACAACGAGACCACTGTAAAACCGACCATGAATAGGCGGACCACTAGACGTCAAACCCCAATTTCATATCATACATCTGTCGGAAAGATATCCTAAGAGCTACTTGAATTCCCACCTATGAAACTCCCGAAATTTTCCGGTTATGCAATCAGGTGTTGGGGATACAGGGGAAGCATAATATCTCACCCAAACTAGCAAATCCTACATCCAGCTGTATCCATCCTTCAACACATAACCAAGAAACCTTCGGAAATCATCTACCTCAACCTTCAAAAAGCATCCGTTATACAAGTTATGGCGATACTCCCGAACTCCCACCCCAGTACTGGGTGGCGTCGAGGTTAGCTCACCAACAACTGCATAAAAGAGATTTTCGATGGCGGCGTACTAAACTCAGGTATTCCAGAACTGCAACGATAAAATTATGACGACAACACCTCAGAGCTCAACTCCTCGGGACACTTCCACTAAACCCCTGACAGGAGGCACCAAGACAATGTTCTCATCATAAAACCATCGGAACGATTCCAAGATACCCGCGTGATCCTAAATTTTTTTTAGTGAAATTTGAGAAGAGAAGAGTCAAAACTCTACGTCAGGATGCCTTACCAGAGCGATGAGGAGACTGGGAAGTAAAAAGAATTCCTAATCTCTCCGATATATAATTCCTAAAAGACTCAAAACATTTTTCTAGACACAACTCGGCCGCTAAAAACGATCAAGCAATGGGGCTCCTAAGGTCGGGGAAGGCTCTGATACCAACTTGTCACACCCTCGATGCGACTATAGCTCCCACGTGTCGAGGCACGACTTAGAGACATAATCGCATTGAAGGCATATGTCGCAAGTTAGGCAATCTTCACAACATCCCATGTAATATGAATAATAAAAGGGGAGATAACATAGTTGGCTTACACTCGCCACGTCAATCAAGTACATAAATAACATTACATCATCCAAACACTCATGGCCCGACTACGGCGCCAAAATAAAAGAGAACCCAACATGCGACAACGGTCCCGTTCACCCCCAACTGGGCACCACTACTGATCATCGGGAAAGGAAACATAGTAACGTTGAGAGTCTTCGTCGAACTCCCACTTGAGCTCATACGCGTCTCCTGGAGCGGAATCATCAGGCCCTGCATCTGGTGTAATAGTAATCTGTGAGCCACAGGGACTCAGCAATCTCGCACCCTCGCGATCAAGACTATTTAAGCTTATAGGTAAGGCAAGGTAAATATATGTGGAGCTGCAACAAGCGACTAGCAAGTATGGTGGCTAACTTATTCGCAAAAGAGAGCGAGAAGAGGAGGCAAAGCACGAGCGAGAAACTAGAGAACAACCTGCGCAAACATTACTCCAACACCGTGTCCACTTCCCGGACTCCGCCGAGAAGAGGCCATCACGGTAACACACTCAGTTGATTCATTTTAATTAAGTTAAGGTTCAAGTTATCTACAACCGGACATTAACAAATTCCCATCTGCCCATAACCGCGGGCACGGCTTTCGAAAGTTCAATCCCTGCAGGGGAGTCCCAACTTAGCCCATGACAAGCTCTCACGGTCAACGAAGGAATAGACCTCCTCCCAAGACGTTCCGATCAGACTCGGTATCTCGGTAATTCAAGACACTTCGACAGGTTAAAACAAGACCAGCAACACCGCGCGAATGTGCCGACAAATCCCGATAGGAGCTGCACATATCTCTTTCTCAGGGCACACTCAGATTGTCCTAGGTACGGGTAGGCCAGCCCAGAGTTGCCCCTGGTGGCCACCGGTAGCTGACAGGTGGACCAACACTCAGAGGAGCACTGGCCCGGGGGGGGGTTAAAATAAGATGACCCTTGAGTCTGCAGAACCCAAGGGAAAGAAAAGGCTAGGTGGAAAATGGTAAAACCAAGGTTGGGCATTGCTGGAAAAGCTTTAATCAAGGCGAACTATCAAGGGGTTCCCATTATAACCCAACCGCGTAAGGAACGCAAAATCCGGGAACATAACACCGATATGACGGAAACTAGGGCGGCAAGAGTGGAACAAAACACTAGGCGAGAGGCCGAGCCTTCCACCCTTTACCAAGTATATAGATGCATTAAGATAACATGGCAATATAATGATATCCCAACAAGTAAATAAAATGTTCCAACAAGGAACGGCCTCCAATCTTCACCTGCAACTAGCAACGCTATAAGAGGGGCTGAGCAAAGCGGTAACATAGCCAATCAACGGTTTGCTAGGACAAGGTGGGTTAGAGGTTTGTCATGGCAATTTGGGAGGCTTGAAAGCAAGTGGTAGGCATCATAGCAATGGCATAGCAAAAGAGCGAGCAAACTAGCATAGCAAAGATAGTAGTGATTTCGAGGGTATGATCATCTTGCCTGAAATCCCGCAAGGAAGAAGAACGAGTCGAAGAAGAAGACAAACGGACGTAGTCGAACGGTTCCTCACAAACGCAATGTTAACGGAACCAACCCGAAGAAGCAAACACCGGAAAAGAAGCACACAACATAGTAAACAACCAACACATGAACATGATATGATATGCGGGATGCGGTATGCGATGCATATGCATGATTTGACAAGGAATGCATGAACCTGGACTCTACTTGGAAATACAAGCGTGCCACTGGAAAGATGAGATGAAATCGCTTGAAAATGATATAAAGAACGCCGGAATCGGAGTTACGGTTTGGAAATGGCAAGCGATTCAAATATGACACCGGTCTGCGATTTACAGCAAGTAGGCATCTAAATGCAATGAGATGAACATGCTACAACACCCAAACATGACAACAAAATACATGGAAGGGGTGCATACAAGATGCTTAACAAAAATCTAGCACTGAGCTACGGCCAATTCATCCATTAACACGTTCAAACAAGCATGGCAAAAATGCATATGACAAACAGATCTCAGACTTAGTGAAATCAACACTTTGTGTGGAATTTCAGATCAGGTAGCCCTCTTCGGAGCAACAAAACTACATGCTACAGGATCTGAACATGGCAAAGTAAAGCATGGCAAGGAGCTACTCAAAGAGCTTAACAAAAGTCCCTTAGTGACCTTGAGCCAAAAGGGATCAGAAAATACAATTGCAAGCACGTGAACATAGCAAAAACATAATCAGTTTTCAGACTTAGTGAAAACTGGCACATGCTGAAATATAACTCAAGTAGGCATGTTTACGAGCTCGATGCACTCACTACGGTGCAAGTCATGGCAAGACAAGCATACACCCATCAAGAAGGCACAAAATGCAAGCTAGACATGGCAAGAACAATAGCATAGCATGCACGGATCAACTACAACATCATCGGCAAAATTGCAAACAAGTTGACAATCTGCCCAGATTCACAAAGTAGCAAAAGTAGAGCTCGATTGACTCAAGCTAGGGTGCTCCATAATTGCAAACAAAGACATGGATGGATAGAGCACTACAAGATTAACAAAACATCCTTACTGATCATCCTCAAAAGAGGCACGGATCACTAGGAAACAACATGAACATATGGCATCATGAGATAAACAGCTCCAGGACTTAGTGAAATGCTAAGTCCCTGAAAACAGAATTAGCAAGTGCACCACTTTGCAAGCTTGCACTAGTCACCACACACATCACAAAAATACATGGGTTGCACCTCTGGAAAGATGACAAAACCCTTAACAAAACACATGTAGAGCATCAGGGCATATCATGCACACATTAATCATGGCAAAAATGACAAAAGTGCTAAACGGAGTAACAGATCTGACAATTAACTCAAGTAGCCCTCTTCTAACAGCATTTCGGGCATCAAGATGAGCTCAAATGAAAATGATGCAAAGGAATGAAATGATGTACTCTCTGAGATGAACATTTTGATATGCTATATGCATGAATCGGAGCTACGGATGCAGAGTTACGGAGCAACGAACATAGCAACTTGGATCTGAGAAAACTGGGACAGACGAAAATATACCTCCGGAAAAAGTCAAACCGGGACGAAGTGGAGCGGGACGGAGCGGTCCCGGTGCCGGCGTGGTGTTTGGATCGGGGACCGGTGGATCTGGTCCCGATCCGGATTGGATCTGACCGGAGCTCCGGCGAGGCACGGCGATTCCGGCAAGCTGAGGCGGAGGCGCGGCGAGGCGGCGGGGTTCCGACGGGCTGAGGCGGAGGCGCGGCGAAGCGGCGGTGTTCCGGCGGGCGGTGGCGCGGCGCCGGGGATGGAGATCGGGCACCGGGGCGGAGGTGCACCAATGCGGGCCGGTTGCCGCGAGTGGACCGGCCGGCGGGAACGTGCGCGCGCGGCAGCCCTCGGGTGGCGCGGGGGAAAGCGGGCGGGCCGGGCGCGATGGGCTCGGGCGGCCCCGAACCGGGCCCCGGCGGGCCGGCCGGCGGGGTGATGAGAAGAGAGGGAAGGCGCAGGCGACACATGCCGGCCAACGATCGGCGCAGGGAGGCCGGACATGTCCGGGTTGCGGGCTGGGTTTTTGTCCGCGCGGCGCGAGAGGGGACAAAGTAAGGGTTCATCCGCGAAAAATTTCGGGGATGTCCACATATTATAGGTAGAGGGAGCTAGGAGAGTCCAAATGAGGTGCGGTTTTCGGCCCACGCGGTCGTGATCGAACGCTCTAGATGATGGAGCAGAGTTAGGTGGGTTTGGGCCAAATTTGGAGGGGTGTTGGGCTGCAACACACACGAGGGCCTTTTCGGTTCCCTCGGTTACCGTTGAAGTACCAACGAAGTCCAAATGGTACGAAACTTGACAGGCGGTCTACCGGTAGTAAACCAAGGCCGCTTGGCAAGTCTCGGTCCAATCCGGAAATGTTTAATCCCCACACACAAAAGAAAGCTAGAAATGACCACCGGAGGAGAACGGAGCGCCGGATTGCAAAACAGACAACGGAAAAAAATGCTCGGATGCATGAGATGAACACGCATGCAAATGAAATGCACATGATGACATGATATGCAATGCATGACACGCAAGCAATGACAAGGCAACAACATCGAATAACTAGAGGACACCTGGCACATCGGTCTCGGGGCGTTACAACACTCCACCACTACGAGAGGATCTCGTCCCGAGATCTAGAATGGCACCGGAGGGAAAATGGAAGAGGAAGAGAATAGGTAAAATTAAGTTGCTTCATTGACAAATGAGTGAAACCACGAACCTTGAGATGTTAAACAATATCGATAAAAGAATACAACAGAGACAAATGGAGTTGAAAGCACTCCGATAGGAAAGAGGAAACAAGGAATAACAAATTCAGGCAGCACTCCAGTTGAAAGGAGATGCAAGGCTTGATAAGATGAAAAGAACTTGATCTTGACAAGAACAAAAAGAAGAAGAAAAATAGAAGAGAGCCACATCAAAATTCCTCCGGAAGAAAAGAGAGAATGGAAAGGAGTGAACGAAGTAGAAAACAATATCTTGGTAGAGCACGCTTACAACAAAGGCTAGAACGGAGTTGTTGGAAAACCAACAACTAAAAGAATAAGCTTGATATGGTCTTATGGAATACATCTCAAATTATGAGGTGACAACCTGCCACTCACGGAAAAAGAATTGGATTGATATGAACAAATTGGCGAGAAAGTATATCGCACCGGAAAGGATATATGAAGAACTTGGATCATTTATAAGCACCATAATAGCAACAAACCTTAGGGAAAAACTTTAGGTGAACTATAACCCAAGATAACTCAATTGACGAGATTGGTGGATTTAAAATATCTCATCCTTGACAACATGTGAATCATGAAACATGAACTCAAATTATCAAGAATGACATAATACCACCTCTATTGATACGGAAGGAAGAATTGCACTCCGGTTAGCAAGATGAAGAAAACTTGAGCTCCTCGGAAAAGAATCTCGATGAAAACTTCGAGAAGGGATAAAATCCTTGATGAACCATCATGTAAGGCCTTCATGAAGAACTCCGGTAATGAAAGAATGATCAAACAAAAGAAAGAGAAGTTGAAGGCACAAGGTGAATCCTTGTAATGACTTAGATGGATCTCCGTGATGAAATAGTTGAAAAAGGTTGGAACTCCGGGAAAAAGAGAAGATGAACAAATGGAAACAAGAATTTTGATGAACCTCCGGAATAAGGAATTGAATTTACTCGATGAAACAAGAATAAGAATTACATTATGCTTATCCTTCATCAATTAAATTGATGACAATCAACAGATTTGACATATTACTTATTTTCGTGGAAAAGATTAAGAGAGATATACCATAAACTTGAGAAAGTCTTCAACGATCCACCGATAGAATTGGAAAGAACGAATGAATTGATATGATAAACAAAGAAGAGAAATCTTGAACGAACCACCGTAAGAATTAAAATGATTGAAGAAAAGATAAAGAAAACACCGGGACGAATTATAAAATGAACGAGGATGCTTGAGAGGATTTAGATACATGAGAACGAAGAGATCACGAGCCGATTAAAGATCACTTGAGCGAAACACCGGTAAAATTGGAGAATGATAGGTGAAAGCTGAGAATGAATAATCCCGAAATGATGGCCTCTGGATAATCAAACTGAAAAGAATCTTGAATAGCTCCGGATAGGTGAAAAGAATTCTCACGATCAAGACAATTACGAGAGGATGGCAACAAGTTAGAATCACGAATCTTGAAGAGAAAAGAGCAAGATTAAAGAGAAACTCTTCTTCGGTCTTCAACATCCGAGAATGACAATGAGTACACCACCAAGAATTATTGAGGCACACCGGAATGAAGAATGGAAAAGTTGAGCCAACGATGAAAAGAATTAGAAAGATCATGGACAAGGGCATTTGACTGATGATAAATCATTCTTACGTCAAACTTGGAAAAGAATTTGAGAGTAACACCGGGAAAAGAGAAGAGTTAGGTAAGATCCTGGGAAAAGACCTGTGGGTTAGGGCCCACTGAAAAGAAAACACCGTTGAAATGATTTAAAAGAGAGGTTGCACCGGTTGAATTAAAAGGCTTGAATGGGATAACAACCTCGAAATAGGTTGAACGAAAGCAGAGTGGAAAACACGAATCATCGAGATATCTTGAGCACTCCGGAACAATAGAATAGCGAGAGGTGAATGATTAAGAATTGCACCGGCATGAGAAAGCCTTGAAATATGGAAAAGAATATGATCAACACCGAAAGATTGAATTGAATCCACCAGAGAAGAAAATGAGTGAAGAGTGACGAACTTGAAGCTCCGTTAAAATCTTCATGAGAATCACCGGGTAAGAACATTGACGGAAAGGAATAGAGAGACTTCACAAGAATAACAGGATACTTGATTAAGACATCTGAGTCCTTAAAGAAACAAAGGGAGGGAGGGTGGGAAAAACAAAGGCAACTTGGACACGGATGAAACAAACAACATTGAGAAGAAACTGATACTTGATCTTGCGGATGTTGAAATGATCGGACCCACTTGAAGAGAAGCACACCGTTTAAAGGATTGGCAAAAACAATCTTGATGAACAAGAAGGATTGGTATTCAAATCGGAGTATGAGAACACCGTTTCGGAAAGGTATGGAATCAACACTTGACTTTGAAGCAACTCGAATACCACAACTGAAAACAAAACAAAGGATTGGCTTGCAGAATAAGCCAAAACAAACATACGATAGAGATTTCATCCGAAGTTTTCGTGGTGGGGCCTACACGGGCTCGATCGTACAACACCATCATGTACAAGGCAGTGCACATGACATACGAAGCGTCCCCGAGTCGGCAAAGCCAAGGACTCTTTAAGACACAACGAGACCACTGTAAAACCGACCGTGAATAGGCGGACCACTAGACGTCGAACCCCAATTTCATATCATACATCTGTCGGAAAGATATCCTAAGAGCTACTTGAATTCCCACCTATGAAACTCCCGAAATTTTCCGGTTATGCAATCAGGTGTTGGGGATACAGGGGAAGCATAATATCTCACCCAAACTAGCAAATCCTACATCCAGCTGTATCCATCCTTCAACACATAACCAAGAAACCTTCGGAAATCATCTACCTCAACCTTCGAAAAGCATCCGTTATATGAGTTATGGCGATACTCCCGAACTCCCGCCCCAGTACTGGGTGGCGTCGAGGTTATCTCACCAACGAACTGCATAAAAGAGATTTTCGATGGCGGCGTACTAAACTCAGGTATTCCAGAACTGCAACGATAAAATTATGACGACAACACCTCAGAGCTCAACTCCTCGGGACACTTCCACTAAACCCCTGACAGGAGGCACCAAGACAATGTTCTCATCATAAAACCATCGGAACGATTCCAAGATACCCGCGTGATCCTAAATTTTTTTTAGTGAAATTTGAGAAGAGAAGAGTCAAAACTCTACGTCAGGATGCCTTACCAGAGCGATGAGGAGACTGGGAAGTAAAAAGAATTCCTAATCTCTCCGATATATAATTCCTAAAAGACTCAAAACATTTTTCTAGACACAACTCGGCCGCTAAAAACGATCAAGCAATGGGGCTCCTAAGGTCGGGGAAGGCTCTGATACCAACTTGTCACACCCTCGATGCGACTATAGCTCCCACGTGTCGAGGCACGACTTAGAGACATAATCGCATTGAAGGCATATGTCGCAAGTTAGGCAATCTTCACAACATCCCACGTAATATGATAATAAAAGGGGAGATAACATAGTTGGCTTACACTCGCCATGTCAATCAAGTACATAAATAACATTACATCATCCAAACACTCATGGCCCGGCTACGGCGCCAAAATAAAAGAGAACCCAACATGCGACAACGGTCCCGTTCACCCCCAACTGGGCACCACTACTGATCATCGGGAAAGGAAACATAGTAACGTTGAGAGTCTTCGTCGAACTCCCACTTGAGCTCGTACGCGTCTGCTGGAGCGGAATCATCAGGCCCTGCATCTAGTGTAATAGTAATCTGTGAGCCACAGGGACTCAGCAATCTCGCACCCTCGCGATCAAGACTATTTAAGCTTATAGGCAAGGCAAGTAAATATATGTGGAGCTGCAGCAAGCGTCTAGCAAGTATGGTGGCTAACTTATTCGCAAAAGAGAGCGAGAAGAGGAGGCAAAGCACGAGCGAGAAACTAGAGAACAACCTGTGCAAACGTTACTCCAACATAGTGTCCACTTCCCGGACTCCGCCGAGAAGAGGCCATCACGGTAACACGCTCAGTTGATTCATTTTAATTAAGTTAAGGTTCAAGTTATCTACAACCGGACATTAACAAATTCCCATCTGCTCATAACCGCGGGCACGGCTTTCGCAAGTTCAATCCCTGCAGGGGAGTCCCAACTTAGCCCATGACAAGCTCTCACGGTCAACGAAGGAATAGACCTTCTCCCAAGACATTCCGATCAGACTCGGTATCTCAGTAATTCAAGACACTTCGACAGGTTAAAACAAGACCAGCAACACCGCGCGAATGTGCCGACAAATCCCGATAGGAGCTGCACATATCTCTTTCTCAGGGCACACTTAGATTGTCCTAGGTACGGGTAGGCCAGCCCAGAGTTGCCCCTGGTGGCCACCGGTAGCTGACAGGTGGACCAACACTCAGAGGAGCACTGGCCCGGGGGGTGGGGGGGGGGTTAAAAGAAAGATGACCCTTGAGTCTGCAGAACCCAAGGGAAAGAAAAGGCTAGGTGGAAAATGGTAAAACAAAGGTTGGGCATTGCTGGAAAAGCTTTAATCAAGGCGAACTATCAAGGGGTTCCCATTATAACCCAACCGCGTAAGGAACGCAAAATCCGGGAACATAACACCGATATGACGGAAACTAGGGCGGCAAGAGTGGAACAAAACACTAGGCGAGAGGCCGAGCCTTCCACCCTTTACCAAGTATATAGATGCATTAAGATAACATGGCAATATAATGATATCCCAACAAGTAAATAAAAGATGTTCCAACAAGGAATGACCTCCAATGTTCACCTGCAACTAGCAACGCTATAAGAGGGGGCTGAGCAAAGCGGTAACATAGCCAATCAACGGTTTGCTAGGACAAGGTGGGTTAGAGGTTTGTCATGGCAATTTGGGAGGCTTGAAAGCAAGTGGTAGGCATCGTAGCAATGGCATAGCAAAAGAGCGAGCAAACTAGCATAGCAAAGATAGTAGTGATTTCGAGGGTATGATCATCTTGCATGAAATCCCGCAAGGAAGAAGAACGAGTCGAAGAAGAAGACAAACGGACGTAGTCGAACAGTTCCTCACAAACGTAACGTTAACGGAACCAACCCGAAGAAGCAAACACCGGAAAAGAAGCACACAACATAGTAAACAACCAACACATGAACATGATATGATATGCGGGATGCGGTATGCGATGCATATGCATGATTTGACAAGGAATGCATGAACCTGGACTCTACTTGGAAATACAAGCGTGCCACTGGAAAGATGAGATGAAATCGCTTGAAAACGATATAAAGAACGCCGGAATCGGAGTTACGGTTTGGAAATGGCAAGCGATTCAAATATGACACCGGTCTGCGATTTACAGCAAGTAGGCATCTAAATGCAATGAGATGAACATGCTACAGCACCCAAACATGACAACAAAATACATGGAAGGGGTGCATACAAGATACTTAACAAAAATCTAGCACTGAGCTACGGCCAATTCATCCATTAACAGGTTCAAACAAGCATGACAAAAATGCATATGACAAACAGATTTCAGACTTAGTGAAATCAACATTTGTGTGGAATTTCAGATCAGGTAGCCCTCTTTGGAGCAACAAAACTACATGCTACAGGATCTGATCATGGCAAAGTAAAGCATGGCAAGGAGCTACTCAAAGATCTTAACAAAAGTCCCTTAGTGACCTTGAGCCAAAAGGGATCAGAAAATACAATTGCAAGCACGTGAACATAGCAAAAACATAATCAGTTTTCAGACTTAGTGAAAACTGGCACATTGTGAAATATAACTCAAGTAGGCATGTTTACGAGCTCGAT
The DNA here is from genome assembly GCF_018294505.1 of Triticum aestivum. Taxonomy (NCBI): domain Eukaryota; kingdom Viridiplantae; phylum Streptophyta; class Magnoliopsida; order Poales; family Poaceae; genus Triticum; species Triticum aestivum. Next base: position 514,181,906 of record NC_057803.1, read on the forward strand.
GCACTCACTACGGTGCAAGTCATGGCAAGACAAGCACACACCCAACAAGAAGGCACAAAATGCAAGCTAGACATGGTAAGAACAATAACATAGCATGCACGGATCAACTACAACATCATCGGCAAAATTGCAAACAAGTTGACAATCTGCCCAGATTCACAAAGTAGCAAAAGTAGAGCTCGATTGACTCAAGCTAGGGTGCTCCAAAATTGCAAACAAAGGCATGGATGGATAGAGCACTACAATATTAACAAAACATCCTTACTGATCATCCTCAAAAGAGGCACGGATCACTAGGAAACAACATGAACATATGGCATCATGAGATAAACAGCTCCAGGACTTAGTGAAATCACTAAGTCCTTGAAAACAGACTTAGCAAGTGCACCACTTTGCAAGCTTGCACTAGTCACCACACACATCCTAAAAATACATGGGTTGCACCTCTAGAAAGATGACAAACCCTTAACAAAACACATGTAGAGCATCAGGGCATATCATGCACACATTAATCATGGCAAAAATGACAAAAGTGCTAAACGGAGTAACAGATCTGACAATTAACTCAAGTAGCCCTCTTCTAACAGCATTTCGGGCATCAAGATGAGCTCAAATGAAAATGATGCAAAGGAATGAAATGATGTACTCTCTGAGATGAACATTTTAATATGCTATATGCATGAATCGGAGCTACGGATGCAGAGTTACGGAGCTACGAACATAGCAACTTGGATCTGAGAAAACTGGGACTTAGACGAAAATATACCTCCGGAAAAAGTCAAACCGGGACGAAGTGGAGCGGGACGGAGCGGTCCCGGTGCGAGCGTGGTGTTTGGATCGGGGACTGGTGGATCTGGTCCCGATCCGGATCGGATCTGACTGGAGCTCCGGCGAGGCGCGGCGATTTCGGCGAGCTGAGGCGGAGGCGCGGCGAGGCGGCGGGGTTCCGGCGGGCTGAGGCGGAGGCGCGGTGAGGCGGCGGTGTTCCGGCGGGCGGTGGCGCGACACCAGCGATGGAGATCGACGCACGGCGGCGGAGGTGCGCCAATGGCGGCGCGTCGGAGTGGCCAACCGGCGTGGACGTGCGCGCGGCAGCCCTCGGGCGGCGCGGCGGGAAGAGCGGGCGGGCGGCGCGATGGGCTCGGGGGCCCGAACCGGGCCCCGGCAGGCCGACGGCGGCGGCTGAGGAGAGAGAGGGAGGCGCGGGCGACACATGGCGGCGGTGGATTCGGTGCAGGGGAGGATGGACATGTCCGGGCGCGGGCGGTTTTGTCCGGCGGCGCGAGGTGGACGAAGGTTAGGGTTCATCCGCGAAAATTTTGGGGATGTCCACATATTTATAGGTAGAGGAAGCTAGGAGAGTCCAAATGAGGTGCGGTTTTCAGCCACACGATCGTGATCGAACGCTCTAGATGATGGAGCAGAGTTAGGTGGGTTTTGGGACAAATTGGAGGGGTGTTGGGCTGCAACACACACGAGGCCTTTTCGGTCCCTAGGTTAACCGTTGGAGTACCAAACGAAGTCCAAATGGTACGAAACTTGACAGGCGGTCTACCGGTAGTAAACCAAGGCCGCTTGGCAAGTCTCTGTCCAATCCGGAAATGTTTAATCCCCACACACGAAAGAAAGCTAGAAATGACCACCGAAGGAGAACGGAGCGCCGGATTGCAAAACGGACAACGGGAAAAATGCTCGGATGCATGAGACGAACACGTATACAAATAAAATGCACATGATGACATGATATGCAATGCATGACACGCAAGCAATGACAAGGCAACAACAACGAATAACTAGAGGACACCTGGCACATCGGTCTCGGGGCATTACAGAGGGGGCCGGGTGGGGGGACTATGGAGGGGGGAGGTGTTTTAGGATACACCGCGACTACTATTTTTTAGTAATGGTGGGTGGAGATGGTGGTGGACGAGGGAGAGTGACGGTTCAAATGCCTCAGCTACTGCAATTTTACTATAAGGTCGGTGCTGGAGGAGTGTGGGCGACGGTTGAAGTATGACGCCTACTAAAATTTGGGTAAAGGAATTGATGTGGGGGGGGAGTGCCCAAGATCACGCATGGTCCAATAAGAATATGCGTGCATGATAAGAAGGAAAACTGGCGGAATCGCCGATTTTTGCAACGCTAAAGGCAGGTAGTTTGTTTTTATATTTCTAGCTAGCTGGTCTATCGCACACGGTTCGTCCTAATTTCTAAATAAACTTACCCGCCTTTAGCTTGCGTAGGTGGTGATTTTACATCGCACTTGCATCGCACACGATTAAGCTAGTACCTCCACCCTTTGCTCGCGCTTGCGCAGTCGTGCTGATTTTACAGCGCACTTGCATCACACATGGTTGAGCCAGTACTGATACGTCTCCAACGTATCTATAATTTTTATTGTTCCATGCTGTTTTATTATCAATCTTGGATGTTTTATAATCATTTTATAGTCATTTTATATCATTTTTGGTACTAACCTATTGACATAGTGCCCAGTGCCAGTTCCCGTTTTTTCCATGTTTTTTCCATTGCAGGAAATCAATATCAAACGGAGTCCAAATGGCACAAAACTTTACGATTATTTTTTATGGGACAAAAGGAAGCAGATGGGCCCTGGTTCTACCTGGGGGGAGTCCCAAGGAGGGGACAACCCACCAGGGCGCGCCAGGAAGCGTTGGCGCGCCCTCGTGGGTTGTGCCTACCTCGGGTACCCCCGGACCGCCTATTTGCTCTGTAAATACCCCAAAAATCCTAGAACCCTAGGGGAGTCGACGAAATATTCATCTAGCCGCCGTAGAGTCCAGAAACACCAGATCCAATCTAGACACCATCACGGAGGGGTTCACCACTTCCATTGGTGCCTCTCCGATGATGCGTGAGTAGTTCTTTGTAGACCTTCGGGTCTGTAGTTAGTAGCTAGATGGTTCATATCTCTCTCTTGATTCTCAATACAATGGTCTCTTGAAGATCCATATGATGTAACTCTTTTGCGGTGTGTTTGTTGGGATCGATGAACTTCGAGTTTATGATCAGATCTATGTTTTTATATCCATGAAAGTATTTGAGTTTCTTCGATCTCTTTTATGCATGATCTCTTATAGCCTCGTATTTATTCTCCGATATTTGGGTCTTGTCTGGCCAACTCAATCTATTTATCTTGCAATGGGAAGAGGTGCCCGGTAGTGGGTTTGATCTTACAGTGCTTGATCCCAGTGATAGAAAGGGAACCAACACGTATGTATCGTTGCTACTAAGGATAAAAAGACGAGATCTATATCTACCGCCATATAGATAAACGGATCTTGTCTACATCATGTCATCGTTCTTATTGCATTACTCCGTTTTTCCATGAACTTAATACACTAGATGCATGCTAGATAGTGGTCGATGTGTGGAGTAATAGTAGTAGATGCAGGCAGGAGTCGGTCTATTAATCTTGGATGTGATGCCTATGTAATGATCATTGCCTGTATATCATCATAATTATTTGAAGTTCTATCAATTTCCCAACAGTAATTTGTTTACCCACCGTTTGCTATTTTTCTCGAGAGAAGCCACTAGTGAAACCTACGCCCCCCGGGTCTTATTTCTCATATATTTGCCTTTGCGATCTACTTTTTTCTTACTTTTATTTTCAGATCTATTAAACCAAAAATACAAAAATACTTTGCTACATTTTATTTTATTTATGATCTATTTATCCAATCTATTACAACCTTTTTACCGTCACGCACCAATTTCTGGCGCCGTTACCCGAAAGGGATTGACAACCCCTTTAACACGTCGGGTTGCAAAGTGTTGTTATTTGTGTGCAGGGGCTGTTTACGTTGTGTTGCTTGGGTCTCCTACTGGTTCGATAACCTTGGTTTCATAACTGAGGGAAATACCTACTGCCATTGTGCCGCATCATCCCTCCCTCTCTCAGGAAATACCGACGTAGTTCCAGCTGCCATCAAGGAGAATTTCTGGCGCCGTTGCCGGGGAGGATCAAGTCAAGATAGTCTCCCCTCAACTCGCCAATTTTTGGCGCCGTTACCGGGGAGGATCTTCAACATATACCAGGTTCCTAATCACAAATCTCATCTCCTTGCAATTTACATTATTTGCCATTTGCCTCTCGTTTTCCTCTCCCCCACTTCACAAAAATTTGTCGTTTTATTCGCCTCTCTTTTTTCATTCGCTGTTTTCTTGCCGGATCTGTTTTTGAGTGCAATCTTATTGTGTGGTCATCATGACTCAAGAGAACACCAAGTTATGTGATTTCTCAAATACCAACAATAATGATTTTATTGGCACTCCGCTTGCTCCTCCCGCCACTAGTGCGGAGACTAGTGATATTAATACCGCTTTGCTGAATCTTGTTATGAAAGACCAATTTTCGGTACTCCTAATTAGGATGTTGCGTCCCATCTTAATACCTTCATGGAATTATGCGATATGCAAAAGAAAAAATATGTGGACAATAATGTGGTCAAGATGAAATTATTTCCGTTTTCCTTGCGTGATTCTGCAAAAAATTGGTTCTCTTCTTTGCCTCGTAATTGTATCGATTCTTGGAATAAGTGCAAAGATGCTTTTATCACTAAGTATTTTCCTCCTGCAAAAAATTATTTCCCTTAGAACCCAGATCATGAATTTCAAGCAACTTGAACATGAGCATGTTGCACAATCTTGGGAAAGGATGAAAATGATGCTAAGGAATTGCCCAACTCATGGGTTGAATCTTTGGATGATCATACAATTTTTTATGTGGGATTGAATTTTGTTTCTCGTAATCTTTTAGATTCCGCCACGGGTGGTACTTTTATGGAAATTACTTTGGGTGAAGCTACCAAATTGCTTGATAATATCATGGCAAATTATTCACAATGACATACCGAAATAGCTCCTGCTAGTAAAAAAGTTAATTCGGTTGAAGAAATTTCTTCTTTGAGTGATAAAGTTGATGCTCTTATGAAATTGGTTGCTAGTAAAAGTGCTCCTGTTGATTTTAATGATTTGCCTTTGTCTACTTTGATTGAGCAAAATAGTGATGCCATTGATGTGAATTTTATCTCTAGAAATAATTTCAACAACAATGCTTATAGAGGTAATTTTAATCCTAGGCCTTTTCCTAGTAATTCCTCTAATAATTATGGTAATTCCTATAGAAATCAATGTTATAATAATAATAGGAATACCTCTGATCTTGAGAATAATATTAAAGAATTTATCAACACACCAAAAGTTTTCAACACTTTCATAGAAGAAAAGTTGAACAAAATTGATGATTTGTCTAGAAGTGTTGATAGAATTGCTCATGATGTGGAAAATCTCAAGATGAAATTTTTTGTGCCTAAATTAGATGAATCAATTAAAGCTCTTTATGTTTCTACAGATGAAAGTAAGAAAAGAACTGCTATGCTTAGAGCTAAAAGAGAATTTTTGGAAAAAGCTTTTTCTAGTGATTATTCTTGCAAAGATGATGAAGATCTTAAAATGATTGGTGTTTCTTCTATTGTTTCCTTGTTTAGTAAAGTTAAGAATAATGAAAAAGGGACTGGAGAAGATTCAACTTTAGGTAGAAGGCGTCCCAATATTTTGGAGGGTGAAAATCTTATTGAAAAAATTGATGAAAGTGGGTTTGGAGAGGTCAAAACTTTAGCTAGTGATGCACCCACTATTTTGGATTACAAAGACTTTAATTATGATAGTTGCTCTTTGATTTATTGTATTTCTTTGTTGAAATCCATGATAAATTCACCCCATGCTTATGAACAAAATAAAGCTTTTACTAAACATATTGTTGATGCTGTGATGAAAGCTCTTGAAGAAAAATTGGAATTAGAAGTTTCAATTCCTAGAAAATTGCATGATGAGCGGGAACCTACTATCAAAGTCAAGATTAAAAATTATGAATGTTTTGCTTTGTGTGACTTGGGTGCTAGTGTTTCTATAATTCCGAAATCTTTATGCGATGTGCTTGGTCTTACCGATCTTGAATCATGTTCTTTGAATTTGCACTTGGTGGATTCCACTATTAAAAAGCCTATGGGAAGGATTAATGATGTTCTTATTCTTGCAAATAGGAATTATGTTCCCATAGATTTTATTTTTCTTGATATTGATTGCAATCCGTCTTGTCCAATTATTTTGGTAGACCGTTTTTACACACTATCGGTGCCGTGATTGATATGAAAGAAGGCAATATTAAGTTCCAAATTCCTTTGAGGAAATGTATGGAACACTTTCCTAGAACTAGAATTAGGCCACCTTATGAATCAATCATGAGGGCACCTTATGGATATCGAACCAAAGATGACAAAACTTAGATCCTTGCTTTATGCCTAGCTAAGGGCGTAAAACTATAATGCTTGTTGGGAGGCAACCCAATGAATAAATTTATTTTTGCTTTTTGCTTCCTGTTCTTGTGTATTTACACAATTATGCTACTGTTATGATTGTGTTTTTATGTTTTAATTAGTGTTTGTGCCAAGTAAAGCCTTTAGGATCTTCTTGGGCAACAGTTGTTTGATCTTGCTAGAAAAAAACCCAGAAAGTTTGCGCTCACGAAATTAATTTTCATACTTTTACTAGAGAGCGATAATGTAACACACCCGATGTAACTTTCCCTATTTGTACTCCAACTCTTGCCGTTTCCGGCGTTAAGTTATATTTATTTCCTCGGGTTCGGGTTTTTGTCTCTGGTGTTGTTATCGTTGTCATGCATCTCATATCATGTCATCATGTGCATTGCATTTGCATACGTGTTCGTCTCATGCATTCGAGCATTTTCCCCGTTGTTCGTTTTGCATTCCGGTGCTTCGTTCTCCTCCGGTGGCCATTTCTAGCTTGCTTTTGTGTGTGGGGATTAAACATTTCCGGATTGGACCGAGACTTGCCAAGCGGCCTTGGTTTACTACCGGTAGACCGCCTGTCAAGTTTCGTATCATTTGGACTTTGTTTGATACTCCAACGGTTAACCGAATGACCGAAAAGGCCTCGTGTGTGTTGCAGCCCAACACCCCTCCAATTTGGCCCAAAACCCACCTAACTCTGCTCCATCATCTAGAGCGTTCGATCACGATCGCGTGGCTAAAAACCGCACCTCATTTGGACTCTCCTAGCTCCCTCTATGCCTATATATACCTTCCCCTTCTAAAAAAATCCCGGATCCCCTCCGTCCCTAACCTCAGATCCATTTACACTCGCCGCCGCCGGACAAAGGCGCCACCGACGGACACATCCGCCCGCCGTGTCCGCCGCCACGTGTCTCCACCCCGTTGGCCCGCCTCCGCCGCTGTTCCACCCCGCCGCCAGGCCCGGGAGGCCTGTGGCCGGCCCCCGAGGCCCATCTCGCCTCCTCGCCCGCGAGCCAGCCGCCGCCGCCCCTCTCCTCCCGATCCGGCCGCCGCTCTCCTCCCAGCCCCGTCGCGCCATCGCCGGAGAGCTCGCCGGCGCGAGCTCGTCGCCACCCGAGCTCGCTGAACACCGCACGCCGCCGCCTACGCCCATCGCCGCCAGCGGCCGCGCCGGCCTCTCCGTCGCCAGGCCTCCCCGGCCCTTCCCCTCGCCGGCCCGGCCACCAACGAGCTCGCCGGAGCTACAGTACATCGCCGGAGCCACCTCGGGAAGCGTGCGATCCAGATCTGAAATTTTAGGTTGACTTCGTTTTTTTCTCTGTCCCAGAATTCCAGTCCATGTGCACATGTTCGCGGCTCCGTAACTTTGCATCCGTAGCTCCCATTCATGCATCTAGCATATCAAAATGTTCATCTCACAGAGTACATCATTTCATTCCATTGCATAATTTTCATTTGAGTTCATCTTGATGCCCGAAATGCAGTTAGAAGAGGGCTACTTGAGTTAATTGTCAGATCTGTTACTCCGTTTAGCACTTTTGTCATTTTTGCCATGATTAATGTGTGCATGATATGCCCGTGAGTTCTTCATATGTTTTGTTAAGGGTTTTTTCATATTTCCAGAGGTGCAACCCATGTCTTTTTAGGATGTGTTTGGTGCCTTGTGCAAGCTTGCAAAGTGGTGCACTTGCTAATTCTGTTTTCAGGGACTTAGTGATTTCACTAAGTCCTGGGATTGTTTATCTCATGATGCCATATGTTCATGTTGTTTCCTAGTGATCCGTGCCTCTTTTGAGGATGATCAGTAAGGGAGTTTTGTTAATCTTGTAGTGCTCATTCCATCCATGTCTTTGTTTGCAATTATGGAGCACCCTAACTTGAGTCAATCGAGCTCTACTTTTGCTTCGTTGCGAATCTGGGCAGATCGTCAACTTGTTTGCGATTTTGCCGATGTTATTGTAGTTGATCCGTGCATGCTATGCCACTGTTCTTGCCATATCTAGCTTGCATTTTGTGCCTTCTTAAGGGATGTATGCTTGTCTTTCCATGAATTGCACCGTGGTGAGTGCATCGAGCTCGTAACCATGCCTTCGTGAGTTATGTTTCAGCATGTCCCAGTTTTCACTATGTCTGAAAACTGATTATGTTTTTGCTATGTTCGTGTGCTTGTTAGTATATTTTGTGATCCCTTTTGGCTCAATGTCACTAAGAGACTTTTGTTAAGCTTGTTGAGTATCTCCAGGCCATGTCTTTCTTTGTCATGTTCAGGTCCTGTAGCATGTTTTTTTGTTGCTCCGAAGAGGGCTATATGATCTGAAATTCCAGACAAGTGTTAATTTCACTAAGTCTGAGATCTGTTTTACCATTTGCGTTTTTGCCATGCTTGTTTGAACCTCCTAATGGATGAATTGGCCGTAGCTCAGTGCTAGACTTTCGTTAAGCACCTTGAATGCTTTCCCGCCATGTATTTTGTTGCCATGTTTGGGTGCTGTAGCATGTTCATTTCATTGCATTTAGATGCCTACTTGCTGTAAATCGCAGACCGGTGTCATTTTTGAATCACTTGCCATTTCCAAACCGTAACTCCGATTCCGGCGTTCTTTATATCGTTTTCAAGCGATTTCATCTCATCTTTCCAATGGCACCCTTGGAATTCCAAGTTGAGGCCAGGTTCATGCATTTCCTGTCATATCTTGCATTTTGCATCCCGCATCGCATCCCGGATAGCATATCATCTTTGCATCGTGTTGTTTGAGTTTGCACGTGGTTGATTGTATCCTTGTTGCTTGTTTGTCTTGTTTGGGTAGAGTCGGGAGACGAGTTCGCTAACGAGGAGCCCGTTGAGTTTGCTTTTGAGGATCCAGTCAACTCTGACAACTGTGCAGGCAAGATGATCATACCCTCGAAATCACTACTATCTTTGTTATGCTAGTTGCTCGCTCTTTTGCTATGCCATTGCTACGATGCCTACCATTTGCTTGCAAGCCTCCCAAATTGCCATGTCAAACCTCTAACCCACCATTGTCCTAGCAAACCGTTGATTGGCTATGTTACCGCTTTGCTCAGCCCCTCTTATAGCGTTGCTAGTTGCAGGTGAAAATCGGAGGCCGTTCCTTGTTGGAACATCTTTTATTTACTTGTTGGGATATCATTATATTGCTATGTTATCTTAATGCATCTATACACTTGGCAAAGGGAGGAAGGCTTGGCCTCTCGCCTAGTGTTTTGTTCCACTCTTGCCGCCCTAGTTTCCGTCATATCGGTGTTATGTTCCCGGATTTTTGCGTTCCTTACGCGGTTGGGTTATAATGGGAACCCCTTGATATTTCGCCTTGATTAAAGCTTTTCCAGCAATGCCCAACATTGGTCTTACCATTTGCCACCTAGCCTCCTTTTCCCTCGGGTTTCCGGAGCCCGCGGGTCATCTTATTTTAACCCCCCCGGGCCAGTGCTCCTCTGAGTGTTGGTCCGACCGAGTAGACTGCGGGGCCACCTCGGGGCAACTTGAGGGTTGGTTTTACTCGTAGGATGTATCATCTGAGTGTGCCCTGAGAAAGAGATATGTGCAGCTCCTATCGGGATTTGTCGGCACATTCGGGCGGTGTTGCTGGTCTTGTTTTAACCTGTCAAAGTGTCTTGAGTTACCGAGATACCGAGTCTGATCGGAACGTCTTGGGAGGAGGTCTATTCCTTCATTGACCGTGAGAGCTTGTCATGGGCTAAGTTGGGACTCCCCTGCAGGGATTGAACTTCCGAAAGCCGTGCCCGCGGTTATGGGCAGATTGGAATTTGTTAATGTCCGGTTGTAGATAACTTGAACCTTAATTTAATTAAAATGAATCAACTGAGTGTGTTACTGTGATGGCCTCTTCTCGGCGGAGTCCGGGAAGTGGACACGGTGTTGGAGTAATGTTTGCGCATGTTGCTCTCTAGTTTCTCGCTCGCGCTTTGCCTCCTCTTCTCGCTCTCTTTTGCGAATAAGTTAGCCACCATACTTGCTAGTCGCTTGCTGCAGCTCCTCTTATATTTACCTTGCCTCACCTATAAGCTTAAATAGTCTTGATCGCGAGGGTGCGAGATTGCTGAGTCCCTGTGGCTCACAGATTACTATTACACCAGATGCAGGGCCTGATGATTCCGCTCCAGGAGACGCGTATGAGCTCAAGTGGGAGTTTGACAAAGACTCTCAATGATACTATGTTTCCTTTCCCGACGATCAGTAGTAGTGCCCAGTCGGGGGTGAACGGGACCGTTGTCGCATGTTGGGTTCTCTTTATTTTGGCGCCGTAGTCGGGCCATGAGTGTTTGGATGATGTAATGTTATTTATGTACCTGATTGACGTGGGTGTAAGCCAACTATGTTATCTCCCCTTTTATTATTATATTACATGGGATGTTTGTGAAGATTGCCTAACTTGCGACATATGCCTTCAATGCGATTATATCTCTAAGTCGTGCCTCGACACGTGGGAGCTATAGTCGCATCGAGGGTGTTACAAGTTGGTAATCAGAGCCTTCCCCGACCTTAGGAGCCCCATTGCTTGATCGTTTTTAGTGGCCGAGTTGTGTCTAGAAAAATGTTTTGAGTCATTTAGGAATTATATATCGGAGAGCTTAGGAATTCTTTTACTTCCCAGTCTCCTCATCGCTCTGGTAAGGCATCCTGTCGTAGAGTTTTGACTCTTCTCTTCTCAAATTTCACTAAATTTTTTTAGGATCACGCGGGTATCTTGGAATCGTTCCGATGGTTTTATGATGAGAACATTGACTTGGTGCCTCCTGTCAGGGGTTTAGTGGAAGTGTCCCGGGGAGTTGAGCTCTGAGGTGTTGTCATCATAATTTTATCGTTGCAGTTCTGGAATACCTGAGTTTAGTACGCTGACATCGAAAACCTCTTTTATGCAATTCGTTGGTGAGATAACCTCGACGCCACCCAGTACTGGGGCGGGAGTTCGGGAGTATCGCCATCACTTGTATAACGGATGCTTTTCGAAGGTTGAGGTAGATGGTTTCCGAAGGTTTCTTGGTTATGTGTTGAAGGATGGATACAGCTGGATGTAGGATTTGCTAGTTTGGGTGAGATTTTATGCTTCCCCTGTATCCCCAACACCTGATTGCATAACCGGAAAGGTTCGGAAGTTTCATAGGTGGGAATTCTAGTAGCTCTAGTTCTTCTTCCACGGATATTGGTTTGAGATTGGGATTTCTTACCGATTATTCGTTCTTGATCCGTACCTTGTTGATTTATTTCTCTACCTTAATTCTACATGGCTTCTCAATTTATGGATATGTGACCATTTCAAGAGGAATGCATTCGTTCATTTTGTTCGGATGTGAAGACTATATGTTGCAATTTTCATTCCGTTGGATTCAGCTTCAATATTTTTCTGTCAATGTGCTAATGGTGGTCAACCTCTTCAGGATGGCTCCTCCAACGTGCACGACTCCGAATCCTGATCCGCCACCACCTCCACCTCCTCCGGAGGCATGGCAAGCTGTGATGGCCGCAACCAATGCAAACACACAGCTGATCATGCAAATTCTTCAAGAGGGCAATCAAGGCAGTCAAGGCAATCAAGGCAGCAATCAGAGTCACTTTGCTACACTCAACCAGTTCCTTGCTAATGGGCCAAATACTTTTAGCAATTGTGTTGAGGCAACCGATGCTGACGATTGGCTTGTGGATCTGTGCAAGCATTTCGAGTGCAGTAACGTCAGGCCTGAGGACTTTGTTAAGTTCGCTTCCTTCCAACTCAAAGATCAAGCTGCAGAATGGTTCCAGCAGTACAAGGACTCCAGAGGTGGACGTGTTATCACTTGGGATGATTTCCGAGATTTCCGAGCTCATCATATTCCGCAGAGCGTGGTTGAAAGCAAACGTGAAGCAACTCCGCAGTTTTCTTGGTCTCGCAAGCTATTGCCGAAGATTCGTTGAAAACTTTTCTAAGATCGCGAAGCCTCTCTCAAATCTTCTTCAGAAGCACGTCAAGTATGTTTGGTCTCCGGAGTGTGACATTGCTTTCAACACTTTGAAAGAGAAATTGATCACTGCTCCAGTTCTGACTCCGCCTGATGAATCCAAGCCGTACGAGGTCTTTTGTGATGCCTCTCTCCAAGGTCTTGGCGCAGTATTGATGCAAGAGAAGAAAGTTGTTGCTTATACTTCTCGCCAATTAAAGCCTAATGAGAAGAACTACCCCACTCATGATCTCGAGTTGGCGGCAGTTGTGCATGCTCTTTTGACTTGGAGACATCTTCTATTGGGAAGAAAAGTGGACATTTTCATTGATCACAAGAGTCTCAAGTACATCTTCACTCAGCCTAATCTCAACCTCAGGCAAACTCGATGGGTCGAGATGATTCAAGAGTATAATCCGAGTATTGAGTACACTCCAGGCAAGGCTAATGTAATTGCCGACGCATTGAGCAGAAAGGCTTACTGCAACAGTCTGATTCTCAAGCCTTATCAACCCGAGCTTTGTGAAACTTTCCGCAAACTTAATCTGCAAGTTGTTCCTCAAGGTTTCCTCGCCAACCTTCAAGTCTCTCCTACCTTAGAAGACCAGATTCGCCAAGCCCAGCTTCTTTATGCTATGGTGAAAAAGGTGAAGATTGGGATTGCTAAGAGCCAGTCCAAGTACAAGTGCTACCGCCTTGATGACAAGGACACTCTCTTCTTCGAGGATCGTATTGTTGTACCCAAAGGTGACCTCCGTAAAGTGATCATGAACGAGGCTCACAATTCTCTCCTCTCCATCCACCCTGGGAGCACGAAGATGTATCAGGACCTTAAGCAAGGTTATTGGTGGACTCGAATGAAGCGCGAGATCGCTCAATTCGTGAATGAATGTGATGTCTGCAGAAGAGTGAAGGCAGAACACCAAAGGCCAGCTGGTCTCCTCCAACCTCTTGCCATTCTAGAATGGAAGTTTGACCACATTGAAATGGACTTCGTGACTGGGTTTCAAAAGTCCAAGCGTGGAAATGATGCTATATTCGTTGTCATCGACAAACTCACCAAAGTGGCTCACTTTCTGCCTATTAAAGAGTCGATCACTGCAGCTCAATTGCCGGAACTCTATACCTCTCGTATTGTCTCTCTGCACGGTATTCCTCAAGTGATCTCTTCAGACCGTGGAAGCATCTTTACCTCGAAGTTTTGGGATTCTTTCCAGAAGGCCATGGGCACTAACATCCGCTTCAGCACAACTTTCCATCCTCAAACTAGCGGTCAAGTCGAGCATGTCAACCAGATTCTTGAAGATATGCTCAGGGCTTGTGTGATCTCCTTCGGCATGAAGTGGGAGGATTGTCTTCCTTATGCTGAATTCTCCTACAACAAAAGTTTTCAAGCAAGTTCGGGCAAGGCCCCATTCGAAATTCTGTATGGCAGGAAGTGCCGTACCCCTCTCAACTGGTCTGAAACCGGTGAACGTCAGCTTTTGGGTAATGACTTAATCACAGAGGCAGAAGAAATGTGCAAAGTCATTCGAGATAACCTCAAAGCGGCCCAATCCCGCCAGAAAAGCTACTATGATAGTAAGCACCGTGATTTGGCTTTCGAGATCAGAGATCATGTTTACCTCCGTGTCTCTCCTATGAAAGGTACTCGTCGCTTCGGTATCAAAGGGAAGCTTGCCCCTAGATACGTGGGACCTTTCAAGATTGTCAGCAAGAGAGGCGACCTCGCCTATCAACTCGAGCTTCCTTCAAACTTTGCAAATGTTCATGACGTGTTCCATGTCTCTCAGCTTCGAAAGTGCTTCAAAACTCCTGACCACACCGTCAACTTCGAGGACATTGAGCTCCAAGAAGATCTCTCTTATCGTGAGAACCCAGTTGCTATTCTTGAAGAGACTGAACGCAAGACTCGCAACAAGTCAATCAAATTTCTCAAAGTCAAGTGGTCACACCATTCCGACCGTGAAGCTACCTGGGAACGCGAGGATCACCTCCGTTCTGAGTACCCGGTGTTCTTTCAGTCCTAGATCTCAGGACGAGATCCTTTCGTAGTGGTGGAGTGTTGTAACACCCCCGATGTAACTTTCCCTATTTGTACTCCAACTCTTGCCGTTTCCGGCGTTAAGTTATATTTATTTCCTCGGGTTTGGGTTTTTGTCTCCGGTGTTGTTATCGTTGTCATGAATCTCATATCATGTCATCATGTGCATTGCATTTGCATACGTGTTCATCTCATGCATTCGAGCATTTTCCCCGTTGTTCGTTTTGCATTCCGGTGCTTCGTTCTCCTCCGGTGGCCATTTCTAGCTTTCTTTCGTGTGTGGGGATTAAACATTTCCGGATTGGACCGAGACATGCCAAGCGGCCTTGGTTTACTACCGGTAGACCGCCTGTCAAGTTTCGTATCATTTGGACTTCGTTTGATACTCCAACAGTTAACCGAGGGACCGAAAAGGCCTCGTGTGTGTTACAGCCCAACACCCCTCCAATTTGGCACAAAACCCACCTAACTCTGCTCCATCATCTAGAGCGTTCGATCACGATCGCGTGGCCGAAAACCGCACCTCATTTGGACTCTCCTAGCTCCCTCTATGCCTATATATACCTCCCCCTTCTAAAAAAATCCCGGATCCCCTCCGTCCGTAACCTCAGATCCATTTCCACCCGCCGCCGCCGGACAAAGGCGCCACCGACGGACACGTCCGCCCGCCGTGTCCGCCGCCACGTGTCGCCGCCCCGTTGGCCCGCCTCGCCGCCGTTCCACCCCGCCGCCAGGCCCGGGAGGCCCGTGGCCGGCCCCCGAGGCCCATCTCGCCTCCTCGCCCGCGAGCCAGCCGCCGCCGCCCCTCTCCTCCCGATCCGGCCGCCGCTCTCCTCCCAGCCCCGCCGCACCATCGCCGGAGAGCTCGCCGGCGCGAGCTCGCCGCCACCAGAGCTCGCCGGCCACCGCACGCCGCCGCCTACGCCCATCGCCGCCACCGGCCGCGCCGGCCTCTCCGTCGCCCGGCCTCCCCGGCCATTCCCCTCGCCGGCCCGGCCACCAACGAGCTCGCCGGAGCTACAGTACATCGCCGGAGCCACCTCGGGAAGCATGCGATCCAGATCTGAAATTTTAGGTTGACTTCGTTTTTTTCTCTAAGTCCCAGAATTCCAGTCCATGTGCACATGTTCACGGCTCCGTAACTTCGCATCCGTAAATCCGATTCATGCATATAGCATCTCAAAATGTTCATCTCAGAGAGTACATCATTTCATTCCATTGCATCCTTTTCATTTGAGTTCATCTTGATGCCCGAAATGCTTTTAGAAGAGGGCAACTTGAGTTAATTGTCAGATCTGTTACTCCGTTTAGCACTTTTGTTATTTTTCCCATGATTAATGTGTGCATGATATGCCCGTGAGTTCTTCATATGTTTTGTTAAGGGTTTTGTCATATTTCCATAGGTGCAACCCATGTATTTTTAGGATGTGTGTGGTTCCTTGTGCAAGCTTGCAAAGTGGTGCACTTGCTAATTCTGTTTTCAGGGACTTAGTGATTTCACTAAGTCCTGGGATTGTTTATCTCATGATGCCATATGTTCATGTTGTTTCTTAGTGATCCGTGCCTCTTTTGAGGATGATCAGTAAGGGAGTTTTGTTAATCTTGTAGTGCTCATTCCATCCATGTCTTTGTTTGCAATTATGGAGCATCCTAGCTTGAGTCAATCGAGCTCTACTTTTGCTTCATTGCGAATCTGGGCAGATCGTCAACTTGTTTGCGATTTTGCCGATGTTATTATAGTTGATCCGTGCATGCTATGCCACTGTTCTTGCCATATCTAGCTTGAATTTTGTGCCTTCTTAAGGGATGTATGCTTGTCTTGCCATGAATTGCACCGTGGTGAGTGCATCGAGCTCGTAACCATGCCTTCGTGAGTTATGTTTCAACATGTCCCAGTTTTCACTATGTCTGAAAACTGATTATGTTTTTGCTATGTTCGTGTGCTTGTTAGTATATTTTGTGATCCCTTTTGGCTCAATGTCACTAAGAGACTTTTGTTAAGCTTGTTGAGTATCTCCAGGCCATGTCTTTCTTTGTCATGTTCAGGTCCTGTAGCATGTTGTTTTGTTGCTCCGAAGAGGGCTATATGATTTGAAATTCCAGACAAGTGTTAATTTCACTAAGTCTGAGATCTGTTTTACCATTTGCGTTTTTGCCATGCTTGTTTGAACCTCCTAATGGATGAATTGGCCGTAGCTCAGTGCTAGACTTTCGTTAAGCACCTTGAATGCTTTCCCGCCATGTATTTTGTTGCCATGTTTGGGTGCTGTAGCATGTTCATTTCATTGCATTTAGATGCCTACTTGCTGTAAATCGCAGACCGGTGTCATTTTTGAATCACTTGCCATTTCCAAACCGTAACTCTGATTCCGGCGTTCTTTATATCGTTTTCAAGCGATTTCATCTCATCTTTCCAGTGGCACCCTTGGAATTCCAAGTTGAGGCCAGGTTCATGCATTTCCTATCATATCTTGCATTTTGCATCCCGCATCGCATCCCGCATAGCATATCATCTTTGCATCGTGTTGTTTGAGTTTGCACGTGGTTGATTGTATCCTTGTTGCTTGTTTGTCTTGTTTGGGTAGAGTCGGGAGACGAGTTCGCTAACGAGGAGCCCGTTGAGTTTGCTTTTGAGGATCCAGTCAACTCTGACAACTGTGCAGGCAAGATGATCATACCCTCGAAATCACTACTATCTTTGTTATGCTAGTTGCTCGCTCTTTTGCTATGCCATTGCTACGATGCCTACCATTTGCTTGCAAGCCTCCCAAATTGCCATGTCAAACCTCTAACCCACCATTGTCCTAGCAAACCGTTGATTGGCTATGTTACCGCTTTGCTCAGCCCCTCTTATAGCGTTGCTAGTTGCAGGTGAAAATCGGAGGCCGTTCCTTGTTGGAACATCTTTTATTTACTTGTTGGGATATCATTATATTGCTATGTTATCTTAATGCATCTATACACTTGGCAAAGGGAGGAAGGCTTGGCCTCTCGCCTAGTGTTTTGTTCCACTCTTGCCGCCCTAGTTTCCGTCATATCGGTGTTATGTTCCCGGATTTTTGCGTTCCTTACGCGGTTGGGTTATAATGGGAACCCCTTGATATTTCGCCTTGATTAAAGCTTTTCCAGCAATGCCCAACATTGGTCTTACCATTTGCCACCTAGCCTCCTTTTCCCTCGGGTTTCCGGAGCCCGCGGGTCATCTTATTTTAACCCCCCCCCGGGCCAGTGCTCCTCTGAGTGTTGGTCCGACCGAGTAGACTGCGGGGCCACCTCGGGGCAACTTGAGGGTTGGTTTTACTCGTAGGATGTCTCATCTGAGTGTGCCCTGAGAAAGAGATATGTGCAGCTCCTATCGGGATTTGTCGGCACATTCGGGCGGTGTTGCTGGTCTTGTTTTAACCTGTCAAAGTGTCTTGAGTTACCGAGATACCAAGTCTGATCGGAACGTCTTGGGAGGAGGTCTATTCCTTCGTTGACCATGAGAGCTTGTCATGGGCTAAGTTAGGACTCCCCTGCAGGGATTGAACTTTCGAAAGCCGTGCCCGCGGTTATGGGCAGATGGGAATTTGTTAATGTCCGGTTGTAGATAACTTGAACCTTAATTTAATTAAAATGAATCAATTGAGTGTGTTACCGTGATGGCCTCTTCTCGGCAGAGTCCGGGAAGTGGACACGGTGTTGGAGTAATGTTTGCGCAGGTTGCTCTCTAGTTTCTCGCTCGCGCTTTGCCTCCTCTTCTCGCTCTCTTTTGCGAATAAGTTAGCCACCATACTTACTAGTCACTTGCTGCAGCTCCTCTGATATTTACCTTGCCTTACCTATAAGCTTAAATAGTCTTGATCGCGAGGGTGCGAGATTGCTGAGTCCCTGTGGCTCACAAATTACTATTACACCAGATGCAGGGCCCGATGATTCCTCTCCAGGAGACGCGTATGAGCTCAAGTGGGAGTTCGACGAAGACTCTCAACGATACTATGTTTCCTTTCCCGACGATCAGTAGTAGTGCCCAGTCGGGGGTGAACGGGACCGTTGTCGCATGTTGGGTTCTCTTTATTTTGGCGCCGTAGTCGGGCCATGAGTGTTTGGATGATGTAATGTTATTTATGTACCTGATTGATGTGGCGAGTGTAAGACAACTATGTCATCTCCCCTTTTATTATTATATTACATGGGATGTTTGTGAAGATTGCCTAACTTGCGACATATGCCTTCAATGCGATTATATCTCTAAGTCATGCCTCGACACGTGGGAGCTATAGTCGCATCGAGGGTGTTACAGATAAAATACCCATTCCACTTGCAGTAGATCAATATACAAATTTCTCAGGTCTTCCTGATTTTTCAGAGTTTTTGGAGTAACATAAGTATTCGAAGTAGTCAGATTGCTACAGACTGTCTTGTTTTGACAGATTCTGTTTTCTTTGTGTTGTGTGCTTATTTTGATGGCTCTATGGTTTTCTTTGATGAGTTTTTGCCGTTGAAAAGTTGAAATACAGTAGATATAATACAAAAACAAATATGAATTGGTTTGATACAACACTTATAGTAGTGATTTATTATTCTTATACTAACAGATCTCACGAAGGCTTTGTTGAGCTTTGTGTGATTGAAGTTTTAAAGTTTTGGGTTATCTTACGATTGATGAAGGAAGGATGTAAGAGCCTAAGCTTGGGGATGCCCCATCATCCCAAGCTATTATCCAAGAATGAGTAACCAACTAAGCTTGGGGATTCCCCCGAGTGGCATCCCCGCTTTCTTCCAAGAACTATCGATATTTTACTCGAGACTATATTTTTATTCGTCACATGATATGTGTTTTGCTTGGAACGTCTTGTATGATATGGGTCTTTGCTTGTTTTATTTTGTGTTTTAAGTTATCAATACTTGCTGGACACACCTATTTGAGAGAGCCAAAATTATGTCATGACTTGTTAGAATTGCTCTCTATGCTTCACTTAAATATTTTATGAGCTAGGACTTGCTCTAGTGCTTCACTTATATCTTTTTGAGCATGGTGTGCTTTATTATTTTTGAATAAATGCTCTCTTGATTCACTTAGATTTGTTTGAGAGTTAGTAAAATTTTGAAGAAATTCTCTCTTGCTTCACTTAAATTATTTTGAGAGAAAGAAAATTTGTTATGCTCATGATCTTCACTTATATTTGTTTGAGCTTATGAAAAGCAACTCATGAAAATTAGTGCCAAAGTGATAGATATCCAAGAAGAATGAAGTAAAAGAAAATGTCATGAAGATCATTGGGTAAAATAAACTTGATTCTTAGTAATAGTTTTGAGATATGATGATGTGATATGTGAGTTATGTTGATGAGTAATTATGCTTTAGTAGGAATATTGGTGTTAAGGTTTGTGATTCCCTATGCATGCATGAAAGTCAATAATCATGCAGTGAAAATTATATCCTACTTATGGTGCATTATTCGGTGTTAATTATGCTTAATGCTTGCTTATGAGATTATTCGTTTCTTGGTTGGTCGTTTCCCAATCTTTTGCTAGCCTTCATTTTGCACTAAGTATGACCTCTACTTGTGCATCCAAAATCCTTTAAACCAGTTTTGCCACATGAGTCCACTATATCTACCTATATGCGGTATTCTTTTGCCGTTATAAGAAAATTTGCATGTGCCATCTCTAATTTTCAAAATAAACTTCTCTTTTGTGTGTTTGTTTCATATGCGGAGCGGTGAGGGGTGGCTAATATTTTCCATGCTAGATGTGTTATTCTCAAGATGAGTGTTTATTCACTTGTCATTGCACGAGAGTAAGACAAAGGTATTAGGGATGCCCAGTCCCGAAATGCAAAAACAAATGAATTTACTTTCTGTTGTCAAATAATAAATTCCTTGGAAAGTGTTGGTATGGAGGGAACCCGTGGATACGGTTAGCCATGGAAAGTGAAAGTTATGGTGGAAAAAGGAATAAACTTTATTTTCTGTTTGGGAACCGCCTATGATATATCTATGCATGGAAAGTGTTGGGAACTCTAAGTCATTTTCGTTGGTGGGATGGATACACTTCCCAAAATGTTTTTATCTCAAATTTTTCGCTTTGAGCTCTGGCACTCTACAAATCCCTACTTCAATCTATGAAGGGACTTCCTTTTACTTTATGCAATTTTTATTTTGAAATTTGAGTCTCCATCTTCTCTCACAAAAGCACCAACTAGGAGGCAATATGATCGTGCTCAAGTATTGGGTGTAGTTAATATTTGAGTGTGTTTCATGAATAGATCAATGTTTGAGCATGATGGGCTAGGCATAACTTATTTTAGCATTGATATTTTGAAAGACATGGTTGCTTGTTGATATGATTGAGTATCTAAATTATTATGTCAAAACTAGACTATTGCTTTGAATCACATAAAAGTCCAAATGTCCATGCTATAAAGAAAATACTATGATATGACTTGATGAACAACACTCCACATCAAAAATTCTATTTTTATCACTTACCTACTCGAGGACGAGTAGGATTTAAGCTTGGGGATGCTGATATGTCTCCAACGTATCTATAATTTTTGATTGTTCCACGCTGTTTTATTATCAATCTTGGATGTTCTATAATCATTTTATAGTCATTTTATATCATTTTTTGGTACTAACCTATTGACATAGTGCCCAGTGCCAGTTCCTATTTTTTTTTCCATGTTTTTCACATCGCAGGAAATCAAATATCAAACGGAGTCCAAATGACATGAAACTTTACAATGATTTTTTATGGGCCAAAAGGAAGCAGATGGGCCCTGATTGCACCTGGGGGGAGTCCCGAGGAGGGGACAACCCACCAGGGCGCGCCAGGAGGCCTTGGCGCGCCCTGGTGGGTTGTGCCCACCTCGGGTACCCCTGGACCGCCTCTTTGCTCTATAAATACCCCCCAAATCCTAGAACCCTAGGGGAGTCGACGAAATATTCATCCAGCCGCCGCAGAGTCCAGAAACACCAGATCCAATCTAGACACCATCACAGAGGGGTTCACCACTTAAATTGGTGCAACTCCGATGATGCGTGAGTAGTTCTTTGTAGACCTTCGGGTCCATAGTTAGTAGCTAGATGGCTTCATCTCTCTCTCTCTTGATTCTCAATACAATGGTCTCTTGGAAATCCATATGATGCAACTCTTTTGCGGTGTGTTTGTTGGGATCGATGAACTTCGAGTTTATGATCAGATCTATGTTTTTATATCCATGAAAGTATTTGAGTTTCTTTGATCTCTTTTATGCATGATCAAAGAAACTCAAATACTTTGAGTAATAGTAGTAGATGCAGGCAGGAGCCGGTCTACTAATCTTGGACGTGATGCCTATGTAATGATCATTGCCTCGATATCGTCATAATTATTTGAAGTTCTATCAGTTGCCCAACAGTAATTTGTTTACCCACCGTTTGCTATTTTTCTCGAGAGAAGCCACTAGTGAAACCTATGGCCCTCGGGTCTTATTTCTCATATATTTGCCTTTGCGATCTACTTTTTTCTTGCTTTTATTTTCAGATCTATTAAACCAAAAATACAAAAATACTTTGCTGCACTTTATTTTGTTTGCGATCGATTTATCCAATCTATTACAACCTTTTTACCGTCACACACCAATTTCTGGCGCCGTTACCCGAAAGGGATTGACAAGCCCTTTAACACGTCGGGGTGCGAGGTGTTGTTATTTGTGTGTAGGGGCTGTTTACGTTGTGTTGCTTAGTTCCCCTACTAGTTCGATAACCTTGGTTTCATAACTGAGGGAAATACCTACTGTCGTTGTGCTGCATCATCCCTCCGTCTCCGGGGAAATACCGACGTAGTTCCAGCTGCCATCAAGTACCTCCACCTTTGTTCGCGCTTGCGCAGTCATCATGATTCATAGCGCACTTACATCGCACACGGTTAAGACATTATACCCGTGTCCGTTGAGCGTCAGCAGAGTATTTGTAGGAAAAAACATTAGAGAGGGTCAGAAGACAACCACACCAGCATGTGGCCCAAATATATATGAGTGAAAAGGGCGGTCTGTGATGTTAAAAATTCCAATGCACAACTTTGACCACACGGGCCCACGGTTGGGCGCGTCGTCGAAGATCGATGAGAGGGGCCAGAAGTCAAGAACCACCTGGAAGTGGCCAAATATATGTAGAAATATTGGGTTTGATGTTTAAAACTTTAAATACACAATGCACAACTTTGGTGGCACCTGCCTCGCAAACCCGAAAGCACCCTTGGACATATCTATAATGACATAATGTCGTAGCTAGCTAGGATGCTTGGCCCACCACCTCCCACTTCGTGTCAGCAGGGCGGATGCACGTAATGATACTTTGGTCATACATGCATGTCGCCATGACCTACCATAAGACGGACCAATGAATCTATCGTTTGGTCAAACGACAATTGTTGTTGTCGATAAACTATTTGGGCCAATAGATTGAACCATCATAAAAATCGTACGAGAGGGACTACAAAACCAACACCTCTTTCATGCGGCACAAAATGATGTACATTGGGAAGGGGTGATGTGTGTTTTCAATATAGAATAATGTACAATTTAGATGTGGTGCCTACCTCTCGATACAGACAACAACCATGAAGGCAAGGTAGTTAAGGACGAGATACGCATGGGTTCGACATATTCCGAGCATGTGGGAGGGAATCCTGATAATGCATGAGCTTGATCTTTGGTTGAGCGACATGTGACGGTGACTGGCCCTAACATGAACTAGGAGGAATTCATTCATGGCCAACACATACCCCTCGTTATCGGTCAAAGGGATGATCTATATACACTCGAGGAGCCCATAGATATGTGTGCCGTCACAAAAAGCCACACAAGGGAGGCGTGGTCGATTAGAAGACCCTGTATACACTGCATGCGGCTCAAAAATATGTATGGGCACGGTGGTGTGTGATGTGTTTAAATCCCGAATGCACAACTTCGATGGGCACCAGCTACATTACAAACCAACACCGTACCCGACTCCAAGCCTGGTTCAATACGCACGATGTCGATTTCCCAACTTTGAGGCGGCGGGGGGGGGGGGGGTCTCTTCCCACTCATGCGCTCAAACTTTATTTGGTCTAGCATGGCACACATCTATACCCCTATATAGTGTGCGAATAACTTTGAAAGTTGGTCGTTGGATGAAGCCAATCCGAAGGTACAGAGATGAAAAATCCGAGCACTACTGGCCATTGGATATCATCTATATTCCACCAGATTCTACCACATGTACAATATAGAAGACTCCATGGTTGAACTTAACCATAATGCACAAACCTCAAAACACAACCACTTCTCCTTTGTTCTAGAATCTTCCATATCTTAATTGCCCAAACTTTTTTTTCTAAATGAATTGTCACTATTTGTTTTTACTTTATGCTTTACAATGCACTATTCCATGAATCTTAAAATAGATTTTTTTATAAAACTAATTGATTTTGAAAGAGATGAACTATAAGGATTAAACGAACATCTACATCATGCATAGATGACTCAAAGCTTACATGCTATATTGTGGTATTTATTCATAATTTGGTTACCAAATCTCATGTGTGCAATGCACGTGTACCTTACTAGTATCAATAGGAAACTATCATGGTCAAACCCTTCTCGTTGTTGGGTCAAAGGGATAGATTGTGTGGCCCCCTCATTGTCGGTAAAGGATAATATATATACTGTGGCACCCCGGCTCAGAGCAACCGGTTTACCTTGCATTGCCAGCCTAGAGATCAAGTCTTCTGGCAACACACAACAACTTGGTACATAAAACAACCGCTTTATTGATGCTAGCGGAAACATAGGTCTGATATTACATCACATAGCGAGGCTAAGCGGCACACACGATGCAGCTGAACAAATATGTACATTATTTAATGAACATGCAGGGGCCTCGATCATGATAATTACGCGGCAGTAGAACGACATCGAAGTGGAGCTCCATAGCACAAGGACACCGATGTGGACACGATCTAGACGCGGGAAGCTCTCTGATCCGATACGACTTGCCTGACATCTGGCATGATACGCTAGGTCAGTACATTGAATGTACTTGCAAACTCACAACAAACATAAGCATAATGGCAAACAATATCATGACAATTAATCAGGTTAAAGCAATGCAACATGATACTACTATGTGACGCCCCCGATTCAATCGTACACTAATCATACATGCAAACGTGTACGATCAAGATCAGGGACTCACGGGAAGATATCACAACACAACTCTAAAAATAAATAAGTCATACAGGCATCATAATACAAGCCAGGGGCCTCGAGGGCTCGATTACAAGTGCTCGATCATAGACGAGTCAGCGGAAGCAAAAATATCCGAGTACAGACATAAGTTAAACAAGTTGCCATAAGATGGCTAGCTCAAACTGGGATACAGATCGAAAGAGGCACATGCCTCCTACTTGGGATCCTCCTAAACTACTCCTGGTCGTAGGCGGCAGCCTGCATGTAGTAGTAGGCACCTCCGGTGTAGTAGGATTCGTCATCGACAGTGGCGTCTGGCTCCTGGGCTCCAATATCTGGTTGTGAAAACCGAGAGGAAAGGAAAGGGGGAAAAGAGGGAGCAAAGCAACCGTGAGTACTCATCCAAAGTACTCGCAAGCAAGGATCTACACTACATATGCATTGGTATCAATGAAATGGATAGTATCTGTGGACTGAACTACATAATGCCAGAATAAGAGGGGGTAGCTAGTCCTACCAAGACTACGCTTGTGGCAACCTCCATCTTGAAGCAGTAGAAGAGAGTAGATGGTGAGTTAACCAAGTATCATCGCATAGCATAATCCTACCTAGCGATCCTCTCCTCGTCGCCCTGTTAGAGAGCGATCACCGGGTTGTATCTGGCACTTGAAAGGGTGTGTTTTATTAAGTATCCAGTTCTAGTGTTCATAAGGTCAAGGTACAACTCCGGGTCGTCCTTTTACCGAGGGACACGGCTATTCGAATAGATAAACTTCCCTGTAGGGGTGCACCACATTACCCAACACGCTCGATCCCTCTGGTCGGACACACTTTCCTGGG
The DNA here is from genome assembly GCF_018294505.1 of Triticum aestivum. NCBI lineage: Eukaryota > Viridiplantae > Streptophyta > Magnoliopsida > Poales > Poaceae > Triticum > Triticum aestivum. The sequence continues at coordinate 514,207,287 of NC_057803.1, forward strand.
TCATGCCAGGCCTCAAAAGATCAACACGTCATAGCCCTACCTAGGCACAACAAAGAGGTTAGCACGCCGGTCTAAATCCTATGCACGCAGGGGTCTGGGCCCATCGCCCGTTGCACACCCACACGTTGCTTACGCAGCCAGTGAGCAGACCTAGCCTCCCTTATACAAGAGCAGGCATTCCAGTCCAACCCGGCACGCGCTGCTCAGTCGCTGACGTCAAGAAGGCTTCGGCTGATACCACGACGTCGAGTGCCCATAACTGTTCCCGCGTAGTTGGTTAGTGCGTATAGGCCAGTGGCCAGACTCAGATCAAATACCAATATCTCGTTAAGCGTGTTAATTGATGTAACCGTGAACGCCGACCAAGGCCAGGCCCACCTCTCTCCTAGGTGGTCTCAACCTGCCCTGTCACTCCACCACAAGGATCCACACAGAGGGCCATCAGGAAAGTATGTCCTTTCAGCCCCCGATCCGTGAATCACTCGTAGGTACTCTATGAGCCGACCCGAGTTTAGTCACCACATGTATCATATATTATGTATATAAGTAATATACCCATGATCACCTCCCGAGTGATCACGACCCGATAGTATAGCATCATAGGCGGACAAGAATGTAGGGCCACTGATGATAAACTAGCATCCTATACTAAGCATTTAGGATTGCAGGTAAAGGTAACAACAGTAGTAGCAAAGACAGGCTATGCATCAGGATAGGATTAATGGAAAGCAGTAACATGCTACACTACTCTAATGCAAGCAGTAGAGATAAGGAATAGGCGATATCAGGTTTATCAGGGGGGGGGCTTGCCTGGTTGCTTTGCAGACAGAAACAAACCCTCGGAGGTGAAGTAGTCGATCACTGGTTCAACCACGGTCTCCGGGTCTACCGAAAAGAAGTAACGGAGGGGGAACACAATAATTAACAGAGAAATCAAAGCATAACATGGAAATACACGGTGCTAGCGATGACCTAACACAGTACTAGGTGCTACCGACGAAGGGGGGAAACATCCGGGAAAGTATTCCTGGTGTTTGACGTTTTCGGACAGATAGACCGGAGGGGAAAAGGTGCATGTTCGCTATGCTAGGGGCATGTGACGGACGAACGGAGTGCGTATTCGGATTCATCTCGTCGTTCTGAGCAACTTTCATGTACAAAGTATTTTCATCTGACTTACAGTTTATTTTATATGTTTTTTCAAAAGATTTAAACAATTTGTAATTTAAACTAATTCGAAAAAAATGGAAAAGGCTATGGGTACCTAGAAGTGTACCTAGCCAGAGGCACGATGAGGCTGACAAGTGGGGCCCTGTTGATTGCATAGTCAGCAGTCAACAGTGGACTGTTGACTGGTCAACTGGCCAGGAGGGACCCACCTATCATTGACTCCAATGTTAATAGTGTCTTAATTGTTTTAATTAACTTTGTTAGCACATGGGGCCCATCTATAAGTGTCACCTTTTAGTAAAACTAACCTAACCTTTTAATTAGTGATAGGGGCCCATTAGTTAATGGGGGGGTTAGCGCCTAATCTAAAGGCCAGGGGCCTGGTAGCCACCGGCATAGAGGCCGGATTGAAGCGCTGTGCGCGCCGGCGACCATAGGCACGACGAGGCTGGCTGGCTGGAGCAGCTGCGAGTGGGGGTGAGCGGGGGAGAGGCGAAACCAACAAGGAGGGGTGGTTGGGGCGCGGCTGCCGACGTGAGCGGCGGACAAAGCACGCGTGGGCGGCGGCCTACAGCGAGCGGCGACGACGGAGCTCAACGCCGAGACGGCGAGGGCGTGGGCGGTGGAAGGGCAGGCCGACGTGGATGAGCTCGACGAGCCGTAGTAGAGCAGCAGGCGAAGGATGCAAGTAGCAGCAGCGAGAGGGGCTATGCGGGCGAGCAGGGATGAGGCCAGGGGCGTGCGGTGAGGGAGCCAAGCTCCCGTCCATGGTGGCCGATGCATAGGGCGACGCGGCGATGCTACGACGGTGGACCCGATGGGGAAAATGGGGGGGGGGAGAAACAAGGAGCTCACTGCAGAGCCGGTACGAGGTCGAAGAGGGTTCGGGTGGGCCAGAGAGGCGGTGGTGATGACGAGGTAGTGATGGCTGGATGGAGAAGACGACGAGGATGTCGGCTTCGCGACATCCCGACTTGAATTGACACCCGGGACGGATGAAGGCGGCCGTAGTGGATCGCTTGGACGTGTTCCCGCATGCCGGAGATGGCTGTGGCCGCGACGAAGACGGCGAGGCAGCGGTGACCGTGCCCGGTTCGAGCACGATTTCGAGAAGAAGGGCAAAGGGGCAAAGGGGGAACGAAGGTGGAAAGAGCAAGGGCGATCTAGGGTTTTCGGGAGACGTACTTGTAGGGAATGGGTGGAGAAGTGGAGGCCATCCACGACCATGGCCGTCATGGATGTGCGCCACGCACATCCCCAACCTCCTCTAGCGGGAGGTGGGAGGAGAGTTGGGGGCCAGGTGGGCTGGCTTTGCTAGTTGGGCCCAGTGGCCCGGTAGATTAGGCTTGCCCCCTTTTCACTTTTTATACTTTTCTTTATTCTTTTATGTTTTCTTATCTAGTTATTGTTTTCTATTTAGTTTCAGCTGTCAAATGAATTTCATTGAATATAAAATTTGGCACATACATATTGGGTCATATAAAGGAGCTGCAGACAAAGTTTCAAAACATTTTGAAAAGGATAAATATTTGTTTATTTTTAAAGGTTAATCTAAATGTTGTTTGCTCCTGCCTTAATTGTCCTAGAGGCATATAAACATTCCCAATAATGTTGGTTGATGTTTGTTAATTAGTTAGTGAATATTTGCAACCTTTTGAACATTTTTAATTTACTGTTTTAACAAATTATAATTTGGCTTGTTATTAGAATTTGAATTTAAACTTAGTTTGAAACAAGTGAGGTTTAGCAAAATTTTAATCAGGATGACCTGGCATCATTAACAGGGGTTTACTGTAGCTTAACTATCGAGGTGTCACATACTGATGCGGTGAAATCAACTTGTGCACTAAGTCACTCGGACTCTCTTACCAGACGGGTTACCTCATAACCGAGCGGTGATCATACCTGGATCACAAACGAAGCCAACACTTTGGTTCCCACCACGATCATATTCATGATCCCACAAATCATCACATAACCAGTGCCAACAATAAACTTTTAGTGTTCAATATTATTTATTAATGTTGATCCATGGTGTGACTTACTCATGAGCTATGTCCATAACCAAGGACGCGGCTATCGACAGATTAAATACACTTTGCAGAGGTAGCGCACTTTACCCACACCACGGAATCCATGGCCTTGTCATCCCATTCGGGTGGAACAATGACATCCCGACGAAACCCTCCCATTGTCATGACACTCTCCCGGCCACTCCGACCAACTCCCCACTTGGCTAAGTCATGGGTGGCCCCGTGCCTACCAAAGGCATCAACGACCACCGTCGTGGCAAAAACGGTCCCAAACAGGGGCAAGGTACCATAACAACAAATGGGCACACAAGGTTATGTCTCCTTACCGGGCTAGGGTACCGTACGCCCAAAACCTTCCCTCGTTGGAGGTACCGACCAGAGGCACGACAGCGGACGGAATCAAGACCTCCTCATAAAGGTAAATGTGGTCGCACTGGAAAAAACTCGATTCAGTGGCACCATGACTCGATCAACGTTATGTTCAAGTTGGATTAACATCAGTTTAATCTTGAAAATAAAATAACTCGAGTCATCATATGCCATGGTCATGCAACTACTCGACATGCAAAACATACCACTCAAAGCGACCGATCAACATCATCAAAATTTCTTACTTGCACTAGTCATCAACTAAGCCTTACTGGTTCAACTTTACTGGTTCTTAACATTCATCATCTTAATTATCTAATAATGTATAAAAAAAATCAATTTATCACAAGAGGAAACTACCATTATTCATGAAAGCATAATCACTTCAATGCAAATTTCTTCTACTGACTTAAACTAGTTCATGCATTCAACCAGTACCATAATAAAGCAATTCAAGCATGGCAAAGTAACTAGCACTAAGCAATATTTAATTCAATAATTTAAATGCATGCAAATAACTCATATTCAAGTTGGAAAAATCATAGATATTGAAATGACACCATCCAAATGTTGGTGTGGCTTGCCTTAGTGCAGAGGAGGTTCACACTCCTCCTAGTGATCTTCAAGACAAGCTTCTCCTTCTAAAAATATTTCAAAACAGGAAAATAAAATATGAAGAACCACTCTGAAAATCAACAAAAATTCTAGACAGCAAGGAAAAATCTCAACTTTGGTGTGCTGCTAGAACTTTTCAAAACAAACACATTGAAAAAAGAATCAACTCATTTGGACTTGTAGTTTAGGAGTTATGGCTGGTCAAAGGTGCTTGCCAAATTTTTGAATTAAATTTGAATAAACAGAAAACCATGGGGGTGACGTCGAAGGCGTATTCTCTGAATACGCCTCCACTCGTACCGCTTCGGGCGCGAGTGGAGAGGCTGACAATGGGCCCCGCTGGTCAGGTGAGGAGAGAGGGGGAGAGAAACAGAGGGACGATAGTGCTTCACCAGAGCTTACGCCAATGAGGAGAGGTCCTTGGACGAATCCAGAGGGATAGAAAGAGAGAGGGGGTCGAGGGGCACCTCCCTGTACCCATGGCTTGACGAGAGGTGGCCGGAGCAGCTCGCAACTAAGCTCGCAAGCGGCGGCTGTGGTCGGGTCTTGCCACAAAGGGAGAAGATGATGAAGTGGGGTAGTTCCAGGGGCTGCAACGCGTCCAGGTGGCACCAGTGGACCTCCAAGGAGTCACGTGAGCAGTTGCTCGAGCTCGAGGGGCACCGGAGCAAGGAGGAGGGGCTGTAGGATCGCCGGCGAGCTTGGGTCAGGGACGCAGCCAGAGGCCTGCCCGGTCGGGCTGCGGCTATGCTATGGCTTCCTGGTGGTTGTGTGGTGGCAGTGCTCGGAGCGGTGGGAGGGTGATACGTCTCCATCGTATCTATAATTTTTGATTGCTCCATGCCAATATTATACAACTTTCATATACTTTTGGCAACTTTTATACTATTTTTTGGGACTAACATATTGATCCAGTGCCCAGTGCCAGTTCCTCTTTGTTGCATGTTTTTTGTTTCACAGAAAATCCATATCAAACGGACTCCAAACGGGATAAAAACAGATAGAGATTTTTTTGGAATATATGTGATTTTTGGGAAGAAGAATCAACGCGAGACGATGCCTGAGGGGGCCACGAGGCAGGGGGCGCGCACCAGGGGGTCAGGCGCGCCCTGGGCCCTTGTGGCCACTCCATAAGGCGGTTGGTGCCCTTCTTTCACCGCAAGAAAGCCAATATCCGAATAGAAATCGTGTTAAAATTTCAGCCCAATCGGATTTACGGATCTCCGGGAATATAAGAAACGGTGAAAGGCCAGAATCTGAAACACAGAAACAGAGAGAGACAGAGAGACAGACCCAATCTCGGAGGGGCTCCCGCCCCTCCGCCGCCATGGAGGCCGTGGACCAGAGGGGAAACCCTTCTCCCACCTAGGGAGAAGGTAAAGGAAGAAGAAGAAGGGGGTCTGTTGGTGTCAAAACCGGCGGATCTCGGGTAGGGCCCCCCGAATTGTGCGTCTAAGGCGGATGGTAACAGGAGGCAGGGGACAAGATGTTTACCCAGGTTTTGGCCCTCTTGATGGAGGTAATACCCTACTTCTTGCTTGATTGTTCTTGATGATATGAGTATTACAAGAGTTGATCTACCACAAGATCGTAGAGGCTAACCCTAGAAGCTAGCCTATGGTCTGATTGTATGTTGCCCTACGGGCTAAACCCTCCGGTTTATATAGACACCGGAGGGGGTTAGGGTTACACAAGGTCGGTTACAAGGGAGGAGATCTACATATCCGTATTGCCTAGCTTGCCTTCCACGCCAAGGAGAGCCCCATCCGGACACGGGACGAAGTCTTCAATCTTGTATCTTCATAGTCCAATAGTCCGGCTGCCCGAAGACCCCCTAATCCAGGACTCCCTCGGTAGCCCCTGAACCAGGCTTCAATGATGATGAGTCTGGTGCGCAATATTGTCTTCGGCATTGCAAGGCGGGTTCGTCCTCCGAATACTCCATATAAGATCTTGAGCACAAGGATAGTGTCCGGTTCTGCAAAATAAGTTCCATATACCATCGTAGAGAGAATAATATTTCTACAAATCTAATCTGCTGACACGTTTAGCAACATCACATCATGTCATGGCTCGGTCATTATTCGAACCGTTTTCCTCAACCAGCACCGCACATATCGCGAGGCAGTTTTCTTGACATGTCTAGTCGAAGCAGAGATCGTGTCCCCTTATCACGGGATTCTCATCAATATGGGTATGGGTAACCCAACCGCGCCATCAATTATGGCACTCGGGGAGTAAGCGAGTTTAACAGGTAAGTGGGGAGGCGCATCGCCTCCTCCGCCCTTATAAAGGGACAAAGATTCACCCTTTTTACCCACGCCCTCCTTCTCCTTGCTTATCCATTCTCGCGCACTCGAGCTCCAGCGCCCAAGTTCGCGTCTTTCTCCTCAAACCACTCCAATCATGTCCAGAGCGGGAGGCAAGTGGATGGTCTCCTCCGTCACGGCGGAGGACATCACAAAGCTACGGGCAGTTGGATATCTGGCCGCGGACATCGCGCACCGGCTGCCAGCTGCGGGGCAGATCATCCCTACGCCTGAACCCCATGAGAGGGTAGTTTTCCTTACCCACTTCGTCCGTAGACTGGGATTTCCTCTCCACCCGTTTGTCCGCGGGCTCATGTTCTACTACGGGCTGGATTTTCATGATCTGGCCCCCAATTTCATCCTCAACATCTCGGCGTTTATCGTCGTGTGCGAGGCCTTCCTCCGCATCAGGCCCCACTTCGCCTTGTAGCTGAAAACCTCCAATGTCAAACCAAAGGTGGTGGTCGGCCAGCAAGCAGAGTGCGGAGGCGCCATGGTGGGAAAAATGCCCAACGTCACCTGGCTAGAAGGCTCCTATGTGGAGACCATAAAGGGGTGGCAATCGGGGTGGTTCTACATCACCGAGCCGCGTGACACCAACTGGGTGGCGGCCCCCAAATTTCGATCCGGAATCCCCACGCGGCTCACTTCCTGGAAAGAGAAGGGTCTGTCCTGGGGTTCTTCGGTAGAGCTGACCGGACTCCAGACCTGCATCAGGAACATGATGAGCAAGAAAATCAAGCTCGTCAGCGTGGTCCAGGTCATGCTCTTCCGCCAGATTCTCCCGTGCCAACGACATGCATTCAATTTGTGGGAATTTGACCCAGCCCAGCACCAAACGCTGCGAGAGCTCTTCGACATGATGCACGAGGACGTCTGGAAGGTTCTGTTCAAAGGCACCGAGGTGCCTCCTTCCCTCTCCGAGGACCGCAGACTCAGCGCAAAGCGCCACGCTAATCTGGTAAGTTTTCGTATCTTGCAGGGTATTTATTTGCCCCGGTTAAATGATGTGCGGGATGTAAGCTCTCATGCCATTAACAGGACTGGATAAAGACAGTAGAGCAGCTTGATTGCCCAGCCCCTCTGCCTGAAGATCCTGCAGATGCTCTCCTGACGGAGATGATGACTCCGGCACCTTACAAGGTGCCGGTGAAGAAGACCAAGAAGAAGGCCACGGGGACCCGAAAGGGTCTCCGGCACAAGGTTGTATCAGACTCATCCGACGATGACTCAGACGCGCCCTCCTCCCATAAAAACGAGGAGGAGGAGGAAAGTTCTCTCCTCCCCGGACGGGGGAGACAAGAAAAGGAAGGCCGACCCAACCGGGGAGGCCGAAGGGTCCAAGAAGGGAAGGACCCGTGCTCCGGACTGTTCCACGACGGCCGCCGACAGCGGCGACGAGTGGCTACCCAGGGTCAAGCCCCTGGCGAAGTCGTAAGTATCCGGACACCATAGTACTTCATGGTATGTTTTATTGTACTGCTTCTCCTCATGTCGAACATGATTATAAAGTCCGTCCCGAGCTCATCTCGATGTATCCTTGTCGAGCGGCTCATTGGAATCGTCGGATATGAACAGTGGTTCTCTTCCAACCGCTTCCACCCCTCGCCCTACGGACAACGCCGAGGTGTTGTCTCAAAAGGCACCGAGCCAAGGGGAGGTGGTCCTGGGGGCGCCTTGAGGCGACCTCCCAAACCCTGGGTACCAAGGGAGCGAGGCTCCTACGGGCTCCGAGTTCGGACCCCAGCCAAACACTACGCTAGAACCATTGATGGTTCCGGACTCCGGCAGGTAGTCCCCCGTTCAGGGGGGCCAACCACCCGTGCTGGTGTCCTCTGTCCATCTAGAGGCACTAGACAACTTGCTGGAAGCGCTTCGCAGCGCTTCCATCGACGAAGAGCACTGCACTATCATGAGTGCGGTGATCAAGAAGGTTCAGTCCGCCAAAAACAGGCTGACCGAAGCTTGCGCCAGCCTCCTAACAGGCTTTGAGGTAAGCAACCAAAATATATATAAGAAAATATTACCGCATAGATAGTAGCCCCTGATGCTCTGTTCGGTGTTCGAGAATAAAGGCCGAATAGAGGATCAAATGATGAGTCAGGAGTCTAATAAGAATATGTCTATGTGTAAGTGCAGGCTTCCCTGCTGGCCGCTACCGCACGCTCTACGGAGGTCTCTGCACTGAAGCAGGACCTGGAGCGGTCCGAGAACGAGCTTGGCCTTACCAAGAGGCAGCTCGAGGAGAGCAAAGGTAAGCAATACCTTGTCTACGCTTTGGAAAAGAAGTTCGGTTGTAAAATAATAGGATCACCATGAATTTGCCAGGGGCCACGACCGAGGTGGTGACCCTGAAGAAGGCCCTGTCCGAGGCCGAAGACAAAGCGGCCAAGGAGCGCATGGAGCGGGAGAAGCAAGAAGCCTGAGTGGGCGAGGTGCAGCAAGAGCTCGAGGCTCTCGCCAAAAAACACGAGTCCTTGGAGCTTGACTCTAAGATGCGAGAGTCTGAGCTCGCACAGGCGCTTGAAAACGCCCGGAGCGCCAAGGCTGAAGCCCACAAGGCCCTCCAGGAAATTGATGCGGTGAAGAAGATAGTAGCGGGTAAGGCATTCATTATGCAAAGCAAGCATGTGAAGGAAACTTTCCTTTTTCTTACCCGAGTTCGGAGCTCTCCAGGAGCGTTTATAGATCTTCCCCGTGGTGTACTGGATGCCACGGAGTTTTACTGGGCTGAGGAGGGGAGCTCGACGAAGAAGTTGTTCTGGTCTCATTATACTGGGACCGAACACCCAATGCCCTTGAGCGACCAGCTGAAGCAATTGGTCGAGCTTCACAAGGCGGCCGAACATGCCATGAAGGGCCTTATAGTCCGGATGTGGCCTGGCGAGCCCCCGTCCGGCAGCTACTTCGGTCTGGTGAGGCGTCTTGTGGAGGCCTGCCCGCGGCTTGAAGTCATAAAGCGGTCCGTCTGCGTCGAGGGTGCGCGCAGGGCTTTTGACCGGGCGAAGGTGCACTGGGCGAAGCTGGACGCCGTGAAGCTGGTGAAGGAGGGGTCATCAGAGGGCAAGGAGCATCGCCACCTCGAGATGTACTATGAGAGTGTCCTGAAGGGTTCCCGCCTTGTGGCGGATGAATGTGCCAGGGATGTAATTTTTGAATGATCATGCTCCTGTGATCCTGTAATGTGAAACAAGTTCATCTGCGCTATGCAACGCTTTTTGTGTTTTAAAATATTACCTTCTGTGCGGCCGTTTATAATATCTGAGAGTTGGCCAGTCTTCGGCTTCTGCCCCCATGTAACTAGTATTGGGGTGTTCGGGATAAAACTGAGCACTCTTTACCCCAATTTTGGGTCCTTCAAGGGAGGTGTTCAGCGCAACGAACCATGCAATCGGACTATAAGGCTTTATCACTCCCACTTAGCTATAGAAGTCTACGATTTTAAACTTTGGCGAAGCCCCTAGTGTTCGGAAGGCCGAATTTGGGGCACTATACTCGCCTAAGCCGGACAAGGCCGGCTCCTCGCCCGAAGCGGAAAAAGTCTTTAAGGACTTGAGACCTCTCGAACAGTGACCAGTCTCTCGCCTTATCATGACAGTCAGTTTTCGGCTTTCTCTACTGAGGCGCTCGTCCGGAATAACTGGGACACAATCGCAGTAGTTCTCCCACCGCTACCTTAGCCGATATAATGGAACATAAGGTACCAAAGCATGGGAGCCGGGCAAACCCAACATTTGACCAAAGACATGATTCGGAGATGATGCATATAATGCTATAAGTTCGGGGTGCCGCACTGTCGAAAGTGTTCGGACTTCTTGCGCCGTATTATGGGGTAAACGAAAGCCCCTAGCGTACTGACCGTACCCGAACGTACGGGTGCGGATTGTCGTATATGGACATATAAGAGAGAAAAAAGATAAATAATGCAATAATAGACTAATGATATGCATTGTTATTTAAGGAATACGTCGAAGCATACTGGTACAAGTAGCGCAATAAGCAGAAAGTAGGACAATTCGAAATGTCCTATCCAGGGAAAGCTGCGCGTGGATAGCAAAAAGCGGGTATATCAATTATTATTATAGACCAGATGGGGGTTCCCGTGTTCATCTTAGCTTCTTGCCGCCTTGGTTGTTGCTTCCCGTAATGTGTCCGGCAATCGTACTGCCAGAAAAGGCTTCCAGGGGGTTAGATCCTGAAAAGAGAAAAGAAATGATAAAGGTATATAGCCCCTAGTGCGGTTAAGCCGCATTGTGGGACGTGCCCTGATCGTGCCCCGTCTATACCCATGGTATTATCAGTGCGTAGTTATGTACGCGCGGCACAGATTTTGTTGCTTGACTGGGATTGGGACGGGGGCCGAATTGCTAGGCGAGCTCTAAACGTGCCAGGCGATCCTGTTGCAGCTTATTCCGGACTCGCTTGAAGGTGTCCGGGGGCTGTGACGCCGAATTAGTGGTTTGCCTTAAAAGGCTGCTTTGTGCTTCTGCTGCAAGGGCCGCAGTGTGCTCTTCCATGTGGAGCGAGCGCTCTGTGTTTCCATTTACTGTTATGACCCCCTAGGTCCTGGCATCTTGAGCTTGAGGTATGCATAATGTGGCACTGCATTAAATTTTGCAAATGCTGCTCATCCGAGCAGTGCGTGATAGCCATTGCGAAATGGGACGATATCAAAGATTAACTCCTCGCTTCGGAAGTTGTCTGGTGATCTGAAGACCACTTCCAGTGTGATTGAGCCTGTGCAATGGGCCTCTACACCTGGGATGACGCCTTTAAAGGTGGTTTTGGTGGGTTTGATCCTCGAGGGATCGATACCCATTTTTCGCACTGTGTCCTGATAGAGCAGGTTCAGGCTGCTGCCGCCGTCCATAAGGACTCGAGTGAGGTGAAATCCGTCGATGATGGGGTCTAAGACCAGTGCGGCGGATCTGCCATGACGAATACTAGTGGGGTGGTCCCTGTGATCAAAGGTGATCGGGCAAGCATACCATGGGTTGAACTTTGGGGCGATGGGCTCCATCGTAGAGACGTCCCTTAGTGCATGCTTCCGCTCCCTCTTGGGAATGTGGGTTGCGTATATCATGTTCACCGTTTTCACTTGTGGGGGGGGGAACCCCTTCTGTCCTCCCGTGTTCGGTGGTCGGGGCTCCTCCTCGTCATCACTATGCAGCCTTTTGTCCTTGTTTACGGCATTTAACTTGCCGGCCTGCTTGAACACCCAGCATTCTCTGTTGGTGTGATTGGCTAGCTTGTCGGGGGTGCCGTGGATTTGACACGAGCGATCCAGTATGCGATCCAAACTCGACAGAGCTGGAGTACTTCTTTTAAATGGCTTTTTCTGCTGACCGGATCTAGAGCCTCTGAATCTGGCATTGACTGCCGTATCTTCGGTGTTATCGCCGTTATTGCGGCGCTTTGGTCTGTTACAACGTTGCCTACCGTTGGCATCTTTGATATCCGAAGTGCCCGGATTCCTCAATGTGTTGTTGCTGTGAGCCAGCCAGCTATCCTCGCCCACGCAAAAGCAGGTCATGAGTGGTGTGAGGGCTGCCATAGATTTCGGCTTCTCGTGGCCAAGGTGGCAAGCCAGCCACTCGTCATGGATGTTATGCTTGAATGCCGCTAGGGCCTCTGCGTCTGGACAGTCGACAATTTGGTTTTTCTTAGTCAGGAACCGTGTCTAGAATTGTCTAGCCGATTCCCCTGGCTGCTGGGTTATATGGCTCAAGTCATCAGCATCCGGTGGTCGCACATAAGTGCCCTGGAAGTTGTCAAGGAATGCGTCGCCCAGATCCTCCCAACTGCCGACGGAGTCTGCTGGCAAGCTATTCAGCCAATGCCGAGCTGGTCCTTTGAGTTTTAGTGGGAGGTACTTGACGGCATGTAGATCATCCCCGCGAGCCATGTGGATGTGAAGAAGGAAATCCTCAATCCGTACAGCGGGATTTGTTGTACCATCGTATGATTCGATATTTACGGGTTTGAAACCCTCCGGGAATTCATGATTCATAACTTCATCAGTGAAGCATAGGGGGTGTGTGGCGCCTCTGTGCCGGGCTATATCCCCACGCAGTTCATATGAGTCTTGTCTGCTGTATTCGGCCCGGCCGGATTTGCTCTTGGCATATCACACGCGACGATCATCGTCCCGTGTTGGCGCGCGTGCCCGTGACCCGTATATTGACCTTGCGATTTTTGCCTTACTGTCCAATACATCTCGCAGGTCCCATGTGTTGCCCTGAGCCTTCATATTTTTGATTGAGTGGCGGCGGGGTGCAGGCTGAACTTCAGGCTGAAACGCCTCTCTGGCTCGGCCACGCAGTGGCCGGTCAGCCGCATCGTACACTTGTGAATGAGGTTTCAATGCTTCCTCCTCGAGTTTGTACTCCTCGGCTGCAACGACTTCGGTCCATCTGTCTACTAGCAAGTCTTGATCAGCTTGAAGTTGTTGCTGCTTTTTCTTTAGGCTATTTGCCGTGGCCATAAGCCGGCGCTTGAAGCGCTCTTGCTCGACGGGGTCCTCAGGCACGATAAATTCTTCATCGTCGAGGCTCGCCTCGTCTTCGGAGAGAGGCCTGCAATTGTCCTCCTCTGATTCTCCATCTGCTGCCCGCTCTGGGGGGCTAGCTTGTTCGTCCTCTGGCTCTGCATCGTGCTGGAGGGGATTGTTGTTGTCTTCGGAACTATCAGGAGTGTTATTATCTCCTGTGCTGGTATCACTACTTTTGCTGTGGCGGGACTTAGAGCGGCGCCACTGACATCGTCACTTGGGTTGCTTCTTGGAGGGGTCATCCTCCGTTGTCTCGTCGCCATTGCCTTCTTTGGGGGTGTCCACCATGTATATATCATATGCTGAGGTGGCGGTCCAGCGCCCTGTGGGCGGTGGTTCCAGTTCGTCTCATGCATCGTCGTCCATACTGTCAAAGTCTTCAAAGTCAAAGTCGAGCATGTCGGTTAAATTGTCGACAGTGGCTACTAAGTGGGTGGTGGGTGGGCAGCGAATTTCTTCGTCGTCCGCTTCCCATTCTAGCCGGACATAGTTTGGCCAAGGTTCTCCTCACAGGGAGAGAGACCTTAATGAATTTAGCACATTGCCAAAAGGTGAGTGCTGAAAGATATCTGCGAAGGTGAACTCCATGATCGGCGCCCAGTCGGGTTTGACGGGTACGGATGTAAGCGGCTCGGGGTCCGTGGCCGGGATTGAATCCAGTGGTTCGGTGACACGGCTCTCGTAAGGGGTGAAGTCAGCATCCGGCTGTATCGCCACTGGGAGTGCGGCCTCCATGGCGGGGTCTATCCCTCCGCTCTCGGATGGCACGATTTGCTCCGGATTGACGGCCGAAGTAGTTGCAGATGCGATCTCCCGAATACCGACTGACGGTAGAGTTATGCCATGCTCGTCGTGATTGTGCGGCACACCTGACATGGGCTCGAATCCGTCAAAGATCAAGTCTCCGCGGATATCGGCCATGTAATTCAAGTTTCCGAATCTGACCTGATGGCCAGGGGCGTAGCTCTCGATCTGCTCCAGATGGCCAAGCAAATTGGCCCGCAGTGCGAAGCCGCTGAATACAAAGATCTGTCCGGGGAGGAAAACCTCACCCTGGACTGCATCGCTACCGATGATCGAAGGAGCTTTCAAGCCTTATGGTGACGACACAGTGGAACTCTCAATGAAAGCACCAATGTCGGTGTCAAAACCGGTGGATCTCGGGTAGGGGGTCCCAAACTATGTGTCTAAGGTGGATGGTAACAGGAGGCAGGGGACAAGATGTTTACCCAGGTTCGGGCCCTCTTGATGGAGGTAATACCCTACTTCCTGCTTGATTGTTCTTGATGATATGAGTATTACAAGAGTTGATCTACCACGAGATCGTAGAGGCTAACCCTAGAAGCTAGCCTATGGTCTGATTGTATGTTGCCCTACGGGCTAAACCCTTCGGTTTATATAGACACCGGAGGGGGTTAGGGTTACACAAGGTCGGTTACAAGGGAGGAGATCTACATATCCGTATTTCCTAGCTTGCCTTCCACGCCAAGGAGAGTCCCATCCGGACACGGGACGAAGTCTTCAATCTTGTATCTTCATAGTCCAACAGTCCGACCAAAGGATATAGTCCGACTGCCTGGAGATCCCCTAATCCAGGACTCCCTCAGGGTCCCTCTCCCCCTCTCTCCCGGTGGTGCCGGAACACCGTCGGGGCCATCATCGTCACCGCAATCTACACCAACACCTCCGTCATCTTCACCAACATCTTCATCACCTTATCCCATCTATCTACAGTGGTCCACTCTCCCGCAACCCGCTGTACCCTCTACTTGAACATGGTGCTTTATGCTTCATATCATTATCCAATGATGTGTTGCCATCCTATGATGTCTGAGTAGATTTTCGTTGTCCTATCGGTAATTGGTGAATTGCTATGATTGATTTAATTTGCTTGTGGTTATGTTGCTGTCCTTTGGTGCCCATGATATGAGCGCGCGCATGGATCACACCATAGGGTTAGTTGTATGTTGATAGGACTATGTATTGGAGGGAAGAGTGACAGAAGCTTCAACCTAGCATAGAAATTGATGCATACGGGATTGAAGGGGGACCAATATATCTTAATGCTATGGTTGGGTTTTACCTTAATGAATGTTAGTAGTTGCGGATGCTTGCTAATAGTTCCAATCATAAGTGCATAGAATTCCGAGTCAGGGATGACTTGCTAGCAGTGGCCTCTCCCACATAAAACTTGCTATCGGTCTAGTAAAGTAGTCAATTGCTTAGGGACAATTTCGCAACTCCTACCACCACTTTTCCACACTCGCTATACTAACTTCATTGCTTATTTACCTAAAACAACCCCTAGTTTTTATTTACGTGCTCTTTATATTCTTGCAAACCTATCCCGTTACACCTACAAAGTACTTCTAGTTTCATACTTGTTCTAGGTAAAGTGAACGTTAAGCGTGCGTAGAGTTGTATCGGTGGTCGATAGAACTTGAGGGAATATTTGTTCTACCTTTAGCTCCTCGTTGGGTTCGACACTCTTACTTATCGAAAGAGGCTACAATTGATCCCCTATACTTGTGGGTTATCAAGACCTTTTTCTGGCACCGTTGCCGAGGAGCAATAGCGTGGGGTGAATATTCTCGTGTGTGCTTGTTTGCTTTATCACTAAGTAATTTTTATTTTCTGTTCTAAGTTGTTTTGTATCTTTAGTTATGGATATGGAACTCGAAATACCAAAAAAAATTAGGTTTACTTGCTACTCCTGGAGATGGGGAACCTCCTAAAACCCTCGATGCTCATTATGTGAAAGATATTATGCACTACTTTAATAATCCTGAGAAAACCCCATTCAATTATGTAATGGGAGACATGTTAGATCAACGTGAATACTTTAGGGAATATCGCTTGACTCAAAAATGGAAATTATTATGGGATCAAATTTATATGTTGCATTGGTATGCTCGGCAACTATGCTTGAGATATAGTTATACTTGTTGCTCTAGGATGAAGGCTGCACACTCCCTTTTCATGCAATTTTAATGATGATGAAACCTTGGCTTGTTATGCTAATGGTATATATGATTACTATGATGTGGAACAAATAGAAGAATTCGTTGCTTTTATGGGTGCTTATGAAATTGAATCTTTGTTTAAAGAGTTTGAAGATTTTGATGATTTAGTTTATAGACCTAAAAATTTAGCCATCCTTAAATATTGCTATGAGAATTATAAATACAATTATGATATTGATGAATTTATCGAGAAAGTCTCTGCTATCCAAGAAGAGACTAATATTTTGCAGGAGTCTATGGAAGAAGAAATTAATGACATTGTGAGCTCATTGGATGAAAAAGATGATGAGGAGAGCGAAGAACAAAAGGAGGAAGATTGGATCAGCTACCCGTGCCCACCTTCTAATGAGATTAACTCTTCAACTCATACATTGTTTAATTTCCCTTCGTGCTTACCGAAGGATGATTTCTATGATGATTGTTATGATCCCGTTGATTCTTTTGAAATATCCCTTTTTGATGATGCTTGCTATGCTTGTGGCCAAGATGCTAATATGAATTATGCTTATGGAGATGAACTTGTTATAGTTACTTATGTTAAACATGAAATTGTTGCTATTGCACCCACGCATGATAGTCCTATTATCTTTTTGAATTCTCTCGACTACACAATATTGGAGAAGTTTGCCCTTATTAAGGATTATATTGATGGGTTGCATTTTACCATTGCACATGATGCTTTTGATAGATATAATATGCATGTGCTTGCTGCTCCTACTTGCAATTATTATGTGAGAGGAACTACATCTCTACCTCTCCATGTTTCCAATATGATAAAATTGCAAGAAACTGTTTATACTACGCATTGGCCTTTACTATGTGTGCACGAATTGTTCTTTTATGACATGCCGATGCATAGGAAGAGAGTTAAACTTCGTCATTGCTTGATATTGAAGGAAATATGCCCTAGAGGCAATAATAAAGTTATTATTTATTTCCTTATTTCATGATAAATGTTTATTATTCATGCTAGAATTGTATTACCCAGAAACATAATACATGTGTGAATACATAGACAAACAGAGTGTCACTAGTATGCCTCTACTTGACTAGCTCGTTGATCAAAGATGGTTAAGTTTCCTAACCATAGACATGAGTTGTTATTTTATTAACGGGATCACATCATTAGGAGAATGATGTGATTGACTTGACCCATTCCGTTAGCTTAGCACTTGATCGTTTAGTTTGTTGCTATTGCTTTCTTCGGGACTTATACATGTTCCTATGACTATGAGATTATGCAACACCCGTTTACCGGAGGAACACTTTGTGTGCCACCAAACATCACAACGTAACTGGGTGATTATAAAGGTGCTCTATAGGTGTCTCCGAAGGTACTTGTTGGGTTGGCGTATTTCGAGATTAGGATTCGTCACTCTGATTGTCGGAGAGGTATCTCTAGGCCCACTCGGTAATGCACATCACTTAAGCCTTGCAAGCATTGCAACTAAAGAGTTAGTTGCGGAATGATGTATTACGGAAGAAGTAAAGAGACTTGCCGGTAACGAGATTGAACTAGGTATTGGAATACCGACGATCGAATCTCGGGCAAGTAACATACCGATGACAAAGGGAACAACGTATGTTGTTATGCGGTTTGACCGATAAAGATCTTCGTAGAATATGTAGGAACCAACATGAGCATCCAGGTTCTGCTATTGGTTATTGACCGGAGACGTGTCTCGGTCATGTCTACATAGCTCTCGAACCTGTAGGGTCCGCACGCTTAAAGTTCGGTGACGATTGTAATTAGGGTTTTTGTGTTTTGATGTACCGAAGGTTGTTCGGAGTCCCGGATGTGATCACGGACATGACGAGGAGTCTCGAAATGGTCGAGACATAAAGATTGATATATTGGAAGCCTATATTTGGATATCGGAATCGTTCCAGGTGAAATCGGAATTTTACCGGAGTACCGGGGGGTTATCGGAACCCCCCGAGGGTTAATGGGCCTACATGGGCCCTAAGGGAGAAGAGGAGGGCCGGCCAGGGCAGGCCGCGCGGCCCTCCCCCTAGTACAAATAGGACAAGGAAGGGGGGCCCCTTTCCTATTTCCCCCTTCCCCTTTCCTTCTCCAACAAGGCAAGAGGGGGGAGTCCTACTCCCGGTGGGAGTAGGACTCCTCCAGGCACACCCCTAGGGGCCGGCCGCACCTTCCCTCTCCCTCCTTTATATACAGGGGTAGGGGGAACCCCATGACACACAAGTTGATCTTCGTGATCGTTCCTTAGCCGTGTGCGGTGCCCCCTTCCACCATATTCCACCTCGGTCATATCGTAGCGGTGCTTAGGCGAAGCCCTGCGTCGGTAGAACATCATCACCGTCATCACACTGTCATGGTGACAAAACTCTCCCTCAACACTCAGATGGATCGGAGCTCGAGGGACGTCACCGAGTTGAACGTGTGCAGAACTCGGAGGTGCCGTACGTTCGGTACTTGGATCGGTCGGATCGGGAAGACGTACGACTACTTCCTCTATGTTGTGTCAATGCTTCTGTTGCCGGTCTACAAGGGTATGTATACAACACTCTGCCCTCTCGTTGCTATGCATCACCATGATCTTGCATGTGCGTAGGATTTTTTTTGAAATTACTACGTTCCCCAACAGATATATGTTGCTTTGTGCTCACTACTAAATGCCAAATCATCGCTAATTCGAATTGGCTTTGATATACCTTGGGATCCGGGTGGATCCATTACTTGAGCACTATATGCCTAGCTTAATGGCTTTAAAGAAAGCGCTGCCAGGGAGATAACCCAAAAGTTTTAGAGAGTCATTTATTTCTGTTGTGTGCTTTTATAAAGTTTAAAAATAAAAATAATGTGCCAAGATTTGCCTTTAGGATGTTTACATTGCTTGTTGGTTCGTGCGGTGCAAAACAGAAACTTTGACTATAGTGAACGATTTTACATTTTTTACTGGAACGTCAAATGGTTCTGAAACTTCTTGCACTATCTTTCTATACAAATTTTTTATTTTTCCTAATTGTTTCAGATTTTTTGGAGTAACAGAGGTATGGTGAATGTTAGATTACTACAGACTGTCCTATTTAAGGTAGATTCTATTTTTGATGCATAGTTTGCTTGTTTTGATGAAACTATCGATTTCTATCAGTGGATTAAGCCATGGGAAAGTTATATTACAGTAGCTACAATGCAAAAACAACATATGAATTGGTTTGCAACAATACTTAGAGTAGTGATTTGCTTTATTATACTAACGGGTCTTACCGAGCTTTCTGTTGAGTTTTGTGTGGATGAAGTGTTCGAAGATCGAGGAGGTCCCGATGTGAGGAGATGGAGGAGAGGCAAGAGCTCAAGCTTGGGGATGCCCAAGGCACCCCAAGTAAATATTCAAGGAGACTCAAGCGTCTAAGCTTGGGGATGCCCCGGAAGGCATCCCATCTTTCTTCAACAAGTATCGGTATGTTTTCGAATTCATTTCGTTCATGCGATATGTGCAAATCTTGGAGCGTCTTTTGCATTTAGTTTTCACTTTTATTTTATGCACCATGCTGGTATGAGATAGTCCATGGTTGATTTATATAATGCTCTTCACAGTTCACTTATATTTTTTTGAGTATGGCTTTATAGAATGCTTCATGTGCTTCACTTATATCATTTGAAGTTTGGATTGCCTGTTTCTCTTCACTTAGAAA
Source organism: Triticum aestivum (assembly GCF_018294505.1). Lineage (NCBI taxonomy): Eukaryota > Viridiplantae > Streptophyta > Magnoliopsida > Poales > Poaceae > Triticum > Triticum aestivum. The sequence continues at coordinate 514,227,016 of NC_057803.1, forward strand.
ACCGCCATTTGAAGAATGCTATTTTGCTTCACTTATATTTGTTAGAGCGTGGGCATATCTTTTGTAGAAATAATTAAACTCTCTTGCTTCACTTATATCTATTTAGAGAGATGACATGAATTGGTCATTCACATGGTTAGTCATAAAATCCTACATAAAACTTGTAGATCACTGAATATGATATGTTTCATTCCTTACAATAGTTTTGCGATATAAAGATGGTGATATTAGAATCATGCTAATGGGTAGTTGTGGATTATAAAAATACTTGTGTTGAAGTTTGTGATTCCCGTAGCATGCACGTTGGTGAACCGTTATGTAACAAAGTTGGAGCATGATGTATTTATTGATTGTCTTCCTTATGAGTGGCGGTCGGGGACGAGTGATGGTCTTTTCCTACCAATCTATCCACCTAGGAGCATGCACGTAGTACTTTGTTTCGATGACTAATAGATTTTTGCAATAAGTATGTGAGTTCTTTATGACAAATGTTGAGTTCATGGATTATACACACTCTCACCCTTCCATCATTGCTAGCCTCTTTGGTACCGTGCATTGCCCTTTCTCACCTTGAGAGTCGATGCAAACTCCGCTGGTGCATCCAAACCCCGTGATATGATACGCTCTATCACACATAAGTGATACGTCTCCAACGTATCTATAATTTTTGATTGCTCCATGCTATGTTATCTACTGTTTTGGGCAATATTGGGCTTTATTATCCACTTTTATATTATTTTTGGGACTAACCTATTAACCGGAGGCCCAGCCCAGATTTGCTGTTTTTTTTGCCTATTTCAGTGTTTTGAAGAAAAGGAATATCAAACGGAGTCGAAACGGAACGAAATCAACTAGAGAAGTTATTTTTGGAAGGAAAGCTACCGGAAAAGCTTGGAGTGCATGTCAGGAAAGAAGGGAGGTGCTCACAAGGGTAGGGGGCGCGCCCACCCCCCTAGGGCGCGCCCCCTGCCTCGTGGCCTCCCCCCCTTCGGTCCCCTGACGTACTTCTTTCACCCATATATACCTACGTATCCTAAAACTTCTAGAAGCAACAATAGATCGAGAGTTCCGCCGCCAGAAGCCTCCGTAGCCTCCGAAAACCAATCTAGACCCGTTCCGGCACCCTGCCAGAGGGGCAATCCTTCTCTGGTGGCCATCTTCATCATCCCGGTGCTCTCCATGACGAGGAGGGAGTAGTTCTCCCTCGGGGCTGAGGGTATGTACCAGTAGCTATGTGTTTGATCTCTCTCCCTCGTGTTCTTGATTTGGCACGATCTTGATGTATCGCGAGCTTTGCTATTATAGTTGGATCTTATGTTTCTCCTCCCCCTCTACTCTCTTGTAATGAATTGAGTTTCCCCTTTGGAGTTATCTTATCGGATTGAGTCTTTAAATATTTGAGAACACTTGATGTATGTCTTGCCGTGCGTATCTGTGGTGACAATGGGATACCACGTGATTCACTTGATGTATGTTTTGGTGATCAACTTGCGGGTTCCGCCCATGAACCTATGCATAGGGGTTGGCACACGTTTTCGTCGTGATTCTCTGATAGGAACTTTAGGGCACTCTTTGAGGTTCTATGTGTTGGTTGAATAGATGAATCTGAGATTGTGTGATGCATATCGTATAATCATACCCGCGGATACTTGAGGTGACATTGGAGTATCTAGGTGACATTAGGGTTTTGGTTGATTTGTGTCTTAAGGTGTTATTCTAGTATGAACTCTAGGGCTGTTTGTGACACCTATAGGAATAGCCCAACGGATAGATTGGAAAGAATAACTTTGAGGTGGTTTCGTACCCTACCATAATCTCCTCGTTCGTTCTCCACTATTAGTGACTTTGGAGTGACTCTTTGTTGCATGTTGAGGTATAGTTATGCGATCAAATTATGATATTATTGTTGAGGGAACTTGCACTAGTGAAAGTATGAACCTTAGGCCCTATTTCCTATCATTGCAATACCGTTTACGCTCATTTTTATCACTTGCTACCTTGCTGTTTTTATTATTTCAGATTACAAATACCTTATATCTACTATCCATATACCACTTGTTTCACTATCTCTTCGCCGAACTAGTGCACCTATACAATTTACCATTGTATTGGGTGTGTTGGGGACACAAGAGACTCTTTGTTATTTGGTTGCAGGGTTGCTTGAGAGAGACCATCTTCATCCTACGCCTCCTACGGATTGATAAACCTTAGGTCATCCACTTGAGGGAAATTTGCTACTGTCCTACAAACCTCTGCACTTGGAGGCCCAACAACGTCTACAAGAAGAAGGTTGTGTAGTAGACATCAAACTCTTTTCTGGCGCTGTTGCCGGGGAGGTGAGTGCTTGAAGGTATATCTTTAGATCTTGCAATCGAGTCTTTTAGTTTCTTTTTTTATCACTAGTTTAGTTTATAAAAGAAAACTATAAAAAAATGGAATTGAGTTTGTCTCATACGCTTCATCTTTTTAATATCTTTCATGAGTATGATGGAAAGGAAAATTGTGCCAAAGTGCTAGAAGAAGAATGCATTAAAATGTTTGGCACTAAATCTTTGAATAATGAGCATGATTGCAATGTTGTTAGTACAAATTCTTTGAATATCCATGATACTAATGATGATTGCACTAGTTATGATGGAAAATTCTCCTATAAACTTGTCAATTTTTGTGGAGTGCATTGGGTTTGTAAGTACACACAAAATAGGGAAGATAGATATTGCAAGAGGCATAAGTACTTAGAAACTAAATTGTTGCAAGAAGAGCTAGATGAATGTGCTGAAAATTTAAATTGTGTTGGCCATGCTTGTGATCTTTGCAATGAACATGATCATTTCAATACCCAATGCAAATGGTTTCATGATCGTATCGTGTCCAAAAATTGTGATGACTTGATTTCCCTTACACATTATAATGAACTTAGTTTGCTTATGGGTTACGAAGAAATGAAACGTATAACTAAGTATCTTTCAGAATTTGCTCGTTATAAACTGCTTGGCTTTGATCTAGAGGAAATTTATATGTATTGTGCGGTGAATTGTATTGAAAATCCTTATATTGCCAACTACATAAAGAAAAGAAAACAAATAGAAGATGAAGAGAATACTAATGAAAGGGAAGAGACTTCCCAATACCCTCCTATTTCTTATGATGAATAGGTAACGAGGAGGAGCCTCCTATTCAACCAATCTCATTAATAAGGAGCTCCAAAAATAGGATTGAACCCACACATGATGTGGTAAATAAGAAGAAAAGAAAAAGGAAGAGAGGTAAAAAAATGTCTCTCCCAAATAATGCTGCCCCTATTACTATTGTGCCTCCTAAAAATATAATTATGGAAGGTAATGATACTTCTTATGATCTTGAAAATCTTTTTGGCACTTGCTTGGAAGAATATGATAATTGCTATACTGTTGGTGCTATCCATACTATTAATGATGAGAGTGATTATGCTTATGATATGAAAAGGCCCAAGCTTGGGGATGCTATGTTTGATTAAGATGATGTTTTTGAGAATATATTTTCTGCAATTAATGTTTGTCCCAAGCTTGGGGATGCTACGTTTAATAAAGATGATATTTTTAGTCTCCCAAGTTTTGATATGCAAATTTATAATGATGATAGCATGCCTCCTACCTATGATGATTATTGTGATGATACTTATTCTATAAAAAGTAGTGATTATATTTATAAAACTTCTCAAGATTATGGTTACCCATTTTCTGAACATTACTCTTTTAATATGGAAACAATTTATAGTATTCAAGTCTCTTATGATACTCCCACTATTCCGAATGAGAAGAATTTTGCTTATGTGGAGAGTAATAAAATTTCTATGCTTGTAGATCATGAAAAGAATGCTTTAGGTGCTGGTTATATTGTTGAATTCATTCATGATGCTACTGAAAATTATTATGAGGGAGGAACATATGCTTGTAGGAATTGCAATAATATCAAGTTTCCTCTCTATGTGCTTAAAGACTTGAAGTTATGCTTGTTTCACCTTCCTATGCAAGTTGATTCTTGTTCCCATAAGTTGTTTGCTACCAAAATCCCTATGAATAGGAAGTGGGTTAGACTTAAATGTGCTAGTCATATTCTTCATGATGCTCCCTTTATGTTGCAATTCTTATCTTTTATGTGAGCATCACTGAAATCATCGTGCCTAGCTAGGGGCGTTAAACGATAGCGCTTGTTGGGAGGCAACCCAATTTTATTTTTGTTCCTTGCTTTTTGCTCCTGTTTAGTAATAAATAATTCATCTAGCCTCTGTTTATATGTGGTTTTATGCTTTTAATTAGTGTTTGTGCCAAGTAGAACCTTTGGGAAGACTTGGGGAAAGTCTTGTTGATCATGCTGTAAAAAACAGAAACTTTAGCGCTCACGAGAATTGCTGCCATTTTTATTTGGAGAGTGATATTTAGTTAATTATTTTTGCATATGATTAATATATAAATTCCGCAGGTACAGAAATTTATTTGAGAATTTTATGAGTTCCATAAGTATACGTTTGATCCAGATTACTACAGAATGTTCTGTTTTTGACAGATTCTATATTTCGTGTGTTGTTTGCTTATTCTAATGAATCTATGGCTAGTAAAATAGTTTATAAACCATAGAGAAGTTGTAATAAAGTGGGTTTAACACTAATATAAATAAATAATAAGTTCATTACAGTACCTTTAAGTAGTGTTTTGTTTTCTTTCGCTAACGGAGCTTACGAGTTTTCTGTTAAGTTTTGTGTTGTGAAGGTTTCAAGTTTTGGGTAAGGATTCGATGGACTATGGAATAAGGAGTGGAAAGAGCCTAAGCTTGGGGATGCCCAAGGAACCCCAAGGTAATATTCAAGGACAACCAAGAGCCTAAGCTTGGGGATGCCCTGGAAGGCATCCCCTCTTTCGTCTTCGTTCATCGGTAACTTTACTTGGAGCTATATTTTTATTCGCCACATGATATGTGTTTTGCTTGGAGCGTCAATTTATTTTGTTAGGATTTGCTTGCTGTTTGAATAAAATACCAAGATATTAAATTCTTAAATGTTAGAGAGTCTTCACATAGTTGCATAATTATCCGATTACTCATTGAGCTTCACTTATATCTTTCGGAGTAGTTTGTCATTTGCTCTAGCACTTCACTTATATCTTTTAGAGCATGGTGGTAGTTTTATTTTGAAGAAATAGATGAACTCTCATGCTTCACTTAGATTATTTTGAGAGTCTTAAATAGCATGGTAATTTGCTTAAATAATCCTAATATGCTAGGTATTCAAGATTAGTAAAAACTTTCTTATGAGTGTATTGAATACTAAGAGAAGTTTGATTGCTTGATGATTGTTTTGAGATATGGAGGTAATAATATCAAATTCGTGCTAGTTGAGTAGTTGTGAAATTGAGAAATGCTTGTGTTGAAGTTTTCAAGTCCCGTAGCATGCACGTATGGTAAATGTTATGTAACAAATTTGAAACATGAGGTGTTATTTGATTGTCCTCCTTATGAGTGGCGGTCCGGGACGAGCGATGGTCTTTTCCTACCAATCTATCCCCCTAGGAGCATGCGCGTAGTGCCGAGGTTTTTGATGACTTGTAGATTTTTGCAATAAGTATGTGAGTTCTTTATGACTAATGTTGAGTCCATGGATTATACACACTCTTACCCTTCGATCCTTGCTAGCCTCTTCGGTACCGTGCATTGCCCTTTCTCACCTTGAGAGTTGGTGCAAACTTCACCGGTGCATCCAAACCCCGTAATATGATACGCTCTGTCACACATAAACCTCCTTATATCTTCCTCAAAACAGCCACCATACCTAACCTATCTATTATGGCATTTCCATAGCCATTCCGAGATATATTGCCATGCAACTTTCCACCGTTCCGTTTATTATGACACGCATCATCATTGTCATATTGCTTTGCATGATCATGTAGTTGACATCGTATTTGTGGCAAAGCCACCGTTCATAATTCTTCCATACATGTCACTCTTGAGTCATTGCATATCCCGGTACACCGCCGGAGGCATTCATATAGAGTCATATCTTGTTCCAAGTATCGAGTTGTAATTCTTGAGTTGTAAATAAATAGAAGTGTGATGATCATCATTATTAGAGCATTGTCTCAAGTGAGGGAATAATAATAATAAAAGGCCATAAAAAAATAGAAGGCCCAAAAAAAGATAAACGCCATAAAAAGGCCAAATAAATAAAAAAATGAGAGAAAAAGAGAGAAGGGACAATGTTACTATCCTTTTACCACACTTGTGCTTCAAAGTAGCACCATGATCTTCATATTAGAGAGTCTCTCATGTTATCACTTTCATATACTAGTGGGAATTTTTCATTATATAACTTGGCTTGTATATTCCAACAATGGGCCTCCTCAAGTGCCCTAGGTCTTCGTGAGCAAGCAAGTTGGATGCACACCCACTAGTTTCTTTTATTGAGCTTTCATACATTTATAGCTCTAGTGCATCCGTTGTATGGCAATCCCTACTCCTTGCATTAACATCAATCGGTGGGCATCTCCATAGACCATTGATTAGCCTCGTTGATGTGAGACTTTCTCCTTTTTTGTCTTCTCCACATAACCCCCTTCATTATATTCTATTCCACCCAAAGTGCTATGTCCATGGCTCACACTCATGTATTGCATGAAAGTTTATAGGTTTGAGATTACTAAAGTATGAAAGAATTGCTTGGCTTGTCATCGGGGTTGTGCATGATGAGAGCATTCTTGTGTGACGAAAATGAAACATGACTAAACTATATGATTTTGTAGGGATGAACTTTCTTTGGCCATGTTATTTTGAGAAGACATGATTTCTTAGTTAGTATGCTTGAAGTATTATCATTTTTATGTCAATATGAACTTTTGTCTTGAATCTTTCGGATATGAATATTCATACCACAATTAATAAGAATTACATTGAAATTATGCCAACTAGCATTCCACATCAAAAATTCTGTTTTTATCATTTACCTACTCAAGGACGAGCAGGAATTAAGCTTGGGGATGCTTGATACGTCTCCAACGTATCTATAATTTTTGATTGCTCCATGCTATGTTATCTACTGTTTTGGGCAATATTGGGCTTTATTATCCACTTTTATATTATTTTTGGGACTAACCTATTAATCGGAGGCCCAGCCCAGATTTGCTGCTTTTTTGCTTATTTCAGTGTTTCGAAGAAAAGGAATATCAAACGGAGTCGAAACGGAACAAAATCAACTGGAGAAGTTATTTTTGGAAGGAAAGCTACCAGAAAAGCTTGGAGTGCACGTCAGGAAAGAAGGGAGGTGCTCACGAGGGTAGGAGGCGCGCCCACCCCCCTAGGGCGCGCCCCCTGCCTCGTGCCCCCCCCCCCTTCGGTCCCCTGACGTACTTCTTTCACCCATATATACCTACGTATCCTAAAACTTCTAGAAGCAACAATAGATCGAGAGTTCCGCCGCCAGAAGCCTCCGTAGCCACCGAAAACCAATCTAGACCCGTTCCGGCACCCTGCCAGAGGGGCAATCCTTCTCTGGTGGCCATCTTCATCATCCCGGTGCTCTCCATGACGAGGAGGGAGTAGTTCTCCCTCGGGGCTGAGGGTATGTACCAGTAGCTATGTGTTTGATCTCTCTCCCTCGTGTTCTTGATTTGGCACGATCTTGATGTATCGCGAGCTTTGCTATTATAGTTGGATCTTATGTTTCTCCTCCCCCTCTACTCTCTTGTAATGAATTGAGTTTCCCCTTTGGAGTTATCTTATCGGATTGAGTCTTTAAATATTTGAGAACACTTGATGTATGTCTTGCCGTGCGTATCTGTGGTGACAATGGGATACCACGTGATTCATTTGATTTATGTTTTGGTGATCAACTTGCGGGTTTCCGCCCATGAACCTATGCATAGGGGTTGGCACACATTTTCGTCGTGATTCTCCGGTAGGAACTTTGGGGCACTCTTTGAGGTTCTATGTGTTGGTTGAATAGATGAATCTGAGATTGTGTGATGCATATCGTATAATCATACCCGCGGATACTTGAGGTGACATTGGAGTATCTAGGTGACATTAGGGTTTTGGTTGATTTGTGTCTTAAGGTGTTATTCTAGTATGAACTCTAGGGCTATTTGTGACACCTATATGAATAGCCCAACGGATAGATTGGAAAGAATAACTTTGAGGTGGTTTCGTACCCTACCATAATCTCCTCATTCGTTCTCCACTATTAGTGACTTTGGAGTGACTCTTTGTTGCATGTTGAGGTATAGTTATGCGATCAAATTATGATATTATTGTTGAGGGAACTTGCACTAGTGAAAGTATGAACCCTAGGCCCTATTTCCTATCATTGCAATACCGTTTACGCTCATTTTTATCACTTGCTACCTTGCTGTTTTTATTATTTCAGATTACAAATACCTTATATCTACTATCCATATACCACTTGTTTCACTATCTCTTCGCCAAACTAGTGCACCTATACAATTTACCATTGTATTGGGTGTGTTGGGGACACAAGAGACTCTTTGTTATTTGGTTGCAGGGTTGCTTGAGAGAGACCATCTTCATCCTACGCCTCCTATGGATTGATAAACCTTAGGTCATCCACTTGAGGGAAATTTGCTACTGTCCTACAAACCTCTGCACTTGGAGGCCCAACAACGTCTACAAGAAGAAGGTTGTGTAGTAGACATCAATAAGCCTCCTTATATCTTCCTCAAAACAGCCACCATACCTACCTATCATGGCATTTCCATAGCCATTCCGAGATATATTGCCATGCAACTTCCATTATCTTCATATACATGAATTGAGCATCCTTGTCATATTGCTTTGCATGATCGTAAGATTGCTATCATGGTGTTTTCATGGCTTGTCCATTTTTTGATGCCATTGCTACGCTAGATCATTGCACATCCCGGTACACCGCCAGAGGCATTTATATAGAGTCATATTTTGTTCTAGTATCGAGTTGTAATATTGATTTGTAAGTAAATAAAAGTGTGATGATTATCATTATTAGAACATTGTCCCATGTGACGTTATCAAAATAAAAGTGGCCAAAGAAGCCCCCCAAAAAAGAGAGAGGCCAAAGAAGCCTACAAAAAAAGAAAAAAAAGAGAAAAGAGAAAAAATAAAAAAATGAGAGAAAAGAGAGAAGGGACAATCTTACTATCCTTTTACCACACTTGTGCTTCAAAGTAGCACCATGTTCTTCATATAGAGAGTCTCTTGAGTTATCACTTTCATATACTAGTGGGAATTTTCATTATAGAACTTGGCTTATATATTCCAAAGATGGGCTTCCTTAAGTGCCCTAGGTCTTCATGAGCAAGCAAGTTGGATGCACACCCACTTAGTTTCAGTTTGAGCTTTCCTACACTTATAGCTCTAGTGCATCTATTGCATAGCAATCCCTACTCCTCGCATTGACATCAATTGATGGGCATCTCCATAGCCCGTTGATTAGCCGCATTGATGTGAGACTTTCTCCTTTTTGTCTTCTCCACACAACCTCCACCATCATATTCTATTCCACCTATAGTGCTATGTCCATGGCTCACGCTCATGTATTGCGAGAAAGTTGAAAAGGTTTGAGAACGTCAAAAATATGAAACAATTGCTTGGCTTGTCATCGGGGTTGTGCATGATTTGAATATTTTGTGTGGTGAAGATGGAGCATAGCCAGACCATATGATTTTGTAGGGATGACTTTCTTTGGCCATGTTATTTTGAAAAGACATGATTGCTTTATTAGTATGCTTGAAGTATTATTGTCTTAATGTCAAATGATAGACTACTGCTTTGAATCACTCGTGTCTTAATATTCATGCCATGATTAGATTACATGATCAAGATTATGCTAGGTAGCATTCCACATCAAAAAATATCTTTTTTATCATTTACCTACTCAAGGATGAGCAGTAATTAAGCTTGGGGATGCTGATACATCTCCATCGTATCTATAATTTTTGATTGTTCCATGCCAATATTATACAACTTTCATATACTTTTGGCAAATTTTTATACTATTTTTTGGGACTAACATATTGATCCAGTGCCCAGGGCGAGTTCCTGTTTGTTGCATGTTTTTTGTTTCGCAGAAAATCCATATCAAACGGATTCCAAACGGGATAAAAACTGATGGAGATTTTTTTGGAATATATGTGATTTTTGGGAAGAAGAATCAACGCGAGACGATGCCCAAGGGGGCCACAAGGCAGGGGGGCGCCCCAGGGGGTCAGACGTGCCCTAGTCCCTCGTGGACACCCCGTAAGGCGGTTGGTGCCCTTCTTTCGCCGTAAGAAAGCCAATATCCGGATAGAAATCGTGTTAAAATTTCAGCCCAGTCAGAGTTACGGATCTCCAGGAATATAAGAAAGGGTGAGCCAGAATCTGAAACGCAGAAACAGAGAAAGATAGAGAGACATATCCAATCTCAGAGGGGCTCTTGCCCCTCCACCGCCATGGAGGCCCTGGACCAGAGGGGAAACCCTTCTCCCATCTAGGGATAAGGTCAAGGAAGAAGAATAAGAAGGGGGACCCTCTCCCCCTCTCTCCCGGTGGCGTCGGAACATCGCCGGGGCCATCATCGTCACCGCAATCTACACCAACACCTCCGTCATCTTCACCAACATCTTCATCAGCTTCCCCCATCTATCTACAGTGGTCCCCTCTCCCGCAACCCGCTGTACCCTCTACTTGAACATGGTGCTTTATGCTTCATATTATTATCCAATGATGTGTTGCCATCCTATGATGTCTGAGTAGATTTTCGTTGTCCTATTGGTAATTGGTGAATTGTTATGATTGATTTAATTTTCTTGTGGTTATGTTGCTGTTCTTTGGTGCCCATCATATGAGCGCGCGCGTGGATCACACCATAGGGTTAGTTGTATGTTGATAGGACTATGTATTGGAGGGCAAGAGTGACAGAAGCTTCAACCTAGCATAGAAATTGATGCATACAAGATTGAAAGGGGGACCAATATATCTTAATGCTATGGTTGGGTTTTACCTTAATGAACGTTAGTAGTTGCATATGCTTGCTAATAGTTCCAATCATAAGTGCATAGAATTCCAAGTCAGGGATGACTTGCTAGTAGTGGCCTCTCCCACGTAAAACTTGTTATCGGTCTAGTAAAGTTGTCAATTGCTTAGGGACAATTTCGCAACTCCTACCACCACTTTTCCACACTCTCTATACTAACTTTATTGCTTCTTTACCTAAAACAGCCCCTAGTTTTTATTTATGTGCTCTTTATATTCTTGCAAACCTATCTCGTTACACCTACAAAGTACTTCTAGTTTCATACTTGTTATAGGTAAAGCGAATGTTAAGCGTGCATAGAGTTGTATCGGTGGTCGATAGAACTTGAGGGAATATTTGTTCTACCTTTAGCTCCTCGTTGGGTTCGACACTCTTACTTACGAAAGAGGCTACAATTGATCCCCTATACTTGTGGGTTATCAGAGGGGCTCGAATTTATAGCCAGAGGGGAAGAGGGGTACGTGGCTCTGCCGGAGCTCTCTGGAAGCCAACGAGCGACGACGAGCGATGCCAGTGAGGGGTGGAGGGGTGCAGCACTCACGCGGGAGATGTGCAACGTGCAGACGAGCACATGAGGTGGTGGAGGAAGAAGACAGAGGCACGGGGCACACTGTGGCTTTTGGCCGCAACGTGGACATTCTCGCTACGGCATCTCCGGTGTCGGCGAGTGCCAGGGAGCGTTCAAGGGTGAAGAGACGAAGGGGGTGGCGCAGTGCGGCAGTCGTTGGTGAGCTTTGGATCGATCACACGTGAAAAAGAGACAAGGGCGCCACGCAGAGCGTGTCGGACGCGATGCGAGGGCCGTGTCCTCATGTGGTCACCATGCTGGCGTAGTCAAAACGACGCCCGCTCATTGCCAAACCTTGTCCCTCATGTTGTCCATGCAGTTTTTAGTCTAGGAAAGTTGATCATACACTGCCAGGCCGACCAGATTAGACTCGAGCTTGTTGGCAAGTTTCTGGTCAGAAACTTGGTTGCCAAGTTTGGAGGGCTTCTAGAAGGTGATTGGGGCTAAGCTTCAGGAGTTAAGGTTTATCTAGGAAGGTAATCAAGCTCAATAAAATTCAGCTTTATTAGAGCAAGGAAAAATACACTTGCTGTAGAAACTGGATTTTGAGGCGCGAACAGAAATGATTTTCTGTAGCAAAAATATTACAAATAAGTATGTAATATTTTTGCATAGGGAGGTGGGCCAAGGTTGAAAGAATATTTGAGAATTTTCTTAAATTTTTGGAAGCAATAAAAATGAGGGTTGCTTTGGAGCACACATTTCTGAATTGGATTTTAGAGAAGAAATTGAATATTTTTCTTTTATGAAAAATATTCCTTGGGCTATTTTGGGATTTTTCAAAGAAAGAAAGTTGAATGAGAGACAGATGGGTCACTTGGGTGAAAATCAAGGACATGCCCAAGTGCTTAAGTCCATTTGAATTGATTCAAAAACCAAATTTCAAAGCAAGAGCAGATGAAGTCCGAAAAAAGAGAGAAGGCAAAATCCAGGCTGTCACAAACCTCCCCCACTTAGGATGAATCTCATCCTCGAGATTTGGTTGCGCGAGAAAACAATTCTGGTAGGCTGTCCTTAAAAATCCCTCTCTTTCCCAAGTTACTTCTTCTTCGGTGTGATGCTCCCACTGAACCTTATAAAACTTTATCACTTTGCTGCGAGTGACCCTCTCTGTCTCATCCGATATTCTGACCGCTCTCTCCTCATAGGTTAAATCCTTTGCAAGTTCTATCTCTGCCATGTCAGTCCTTTTCTCCGGTGGCGAGATACACGTCCTTAACTGTGAGACATGGAACACATTGTGCACTTGTGATAATTCTGGTGGCAATTCCAACTGATAAGCAACCGTTCCAACTCTAGACATGACTAGGAATGGACCTGGGTGCTAGTTTTCCTCGGCTCTGAAATCTCTTGACTCCCTTCATGGGTGTGACGCGGAGATACACGTGCTCTCTGGGTTCAAAATTGATCTGACGGTGCTTTGCATCATAATAACTCTTCCGTCGTGACTTGGCCAACTGTAGTCTATCTCGGATCTCCTTGAATTGTTTTTCAGCCACCATCATTAAATCAGTTCCGAAAATGTGTCTGTCTCCGGTTTGAGACCAGTTTAGTGGAGTGCGGCACTTACGACCATACATAGCCTCATAAGGTGACATCTTCAAGCTGGTCTGAAAATTGTTGTTGTAGGAGAACTTGGCATACGGCAGACAATCTTCCCACTTGGGTCCTTGGGCCAAAGCACAAGCTCGGAGCATATCTTTGAGTATCTGATTTACTCGCTCAGTTTGCCCGTCTTTATGAGGATGATATGTTGTGCTATATTTTAGGGCAGTCCCTAAAGCTTGATGGAGACGTGACCAGAAGGCTGAGGTAAAGAGAGACCCTCAGTATGAAGTGATGGTTCTAGGCACTCCATGCAAACTGACGATCCTGGACACATACAACTGTGCGAGTTGGTTGGCTCGATACGTGGTTTGGATGGGAATGAAGTGAGCCACCTTTGTTAACGTGTCCACTATGACCCATACCACGTCATTACCTCGGTGAGTCCTTGGTAGGCCTATGATGAAATCCATGCAGACATCGTCCCATTTCCATTACGAGATGGGTAGTGGTTGAAGGAGTCCGACGGGCTTTTGATGTTCCGCCTTCACTTTGTTGCATATATCACAATAGGTGACAAAATATGCAATATCTTTCTTCATTCCATCCCACCAAAATATCTGGCGAAGGTCTTCATACATCTTGGTACTTCCTGGATGAATTGAATACAAAGACTCGCGTGCTTCTGCCAAGATCTTCTTTCTCAGGTCTGCTTGTTCGGGCACGCATATCCTTCCTCTAAACCTTAGCGTACCTTGCTGATCCTTAGTGAAATCCCGAGTCTTTCCTTCCTGCATACATTGAGCATGGAATTACAGCAATACGTCATCTTCCTCGGCACTGCGAATCTCTTCCTCAAGGGTAGGAGCGACTTCCAATATATTGGCAAGACTGGCATCAACTATCACCAAATTGAGCTGAGCGATCTTGTCTTGAAGTTCAGGAGGCAAGGAATCCATTATAACATTCAGACTGGCAAGCTTGCGGCTGAGGGCATCGGCAAACACGTTGGCTTTACCCGGATGACAATTTATCTCGAGGTCATAATCCTTGACCAACTCAACCATCTTCGCTGTCGAAGGTTTAAGTCTGCTTGAGTGAATATAGATATGAGACTCTTGTGGCCGGTGAAAATTTGGCACCTTTTTCCAATGAGGTAGTGTCTCCAAATTTTCAAAGCATGCACAACCGCGACTGGTACGTCTCCAACGTATCTATAATTTTTGATTGTTCCATGCTATATTATATTCTGTTTTGGACTTTATTTGGCTTTATTATACACTTTTATATTATTTTTGGGACTAACCTATTAACCGAAGGCCCAGCCTGGAATTGCTATTTTTGCCTATTTTAGGGTTCCGCAGAAAAAGAATATCAAACGGAGTCCAAATAGAATGAAACCTTCGGGAACGTGATTTTCGGAATGAACATGATCCAGAGGACTTGGACCCTACATCAAGCAACCAATGAGGAAGCCATGAGGTAGGGGGGCGCGCCCTCCACCCTCGTGGGCCCTATGTTGCTCCACCGACGTACTCTTTCCTCCTATATATACCTACGTACCCCCAAACTACCAGATACGGAGCCAAAACCCCAATTCCACCGCCGTAACTTTCTATATCCATGAGATCCCATCTCGGGGCCTTTTTCGAAGCTCCGCCGGAGGGGGCATCGATCACGGAGGGCTTCTACATCAACACCATAGCCTCTCCGATGAAGTGTGAGTAGTTTACCTCAGACCTTCGGGTCCATAGTTATTAGCTAGATGGCTTCTTCTCTCTTTTTGTATCTCAATACAATGTTCTCCCCCTCTCTCGTGGAGATCTATTTGATGTAATCTTCTTTTGCGGTGTGTTTGTTGAGATCGATGAATTGTGGGTTTATGATCAAGTTTATCTATGAACAATATTTGAATCTTCTCTGAATTCTTTTATGTATGATTGGTTATCTTTGCAAGTCTCTTCGAATAATCTGTTTGGTTTGGCCTACTAGATTGATCTTTCTTGCAATGGGAGAAGTGCTTAGCTTTGGGTTCAATCTTGCGGTGTCCTTTCCCAGTGACAGTAGGGGCAGCAAGGCACGTATTGTATTGTTGCCATCGAGGATAACAAGATGGTGTTTATATCATATTGCATGAGTTTATCCCTCTACATCATGTCATCTTGCTTAAAGCGTTACTCTGTTCTTATGAACTTAATACTCTAGATGCATGCTGGATAGCGGTCGATGTGTGGAGTAATAGTAGTAGATGCAGGCAGGAGTCGGTCTACTTGTCTCGGACGTGATTCCTATATACATGATCATACCTAGATATTCTCATAACTATGCTCAATTCTGTCAATTGCTCAACAGTAATTTGTTCACCCACCGTAATACTTATGCTCTTGAGAGAAGCCACTAGTGAAACCTATGGCCCCTGGGTCTATTTTCCATCATATTAATCTTCCAATACTTAGTTACTTTTATTGCTTTCTATTTTACTTTGCATCTTTATCATAAAAATACCAAAAATATTATCTTATCATATCTATCAGATCTCACTCTCGTAAGTGACCGTGTAGGGATTAACAACCCCTTATCGCGTTGGTTGCGAGGATTTATTTGTTTGTGTAGGTGCGAGGGACTCGCGCGTGGCCTCCTACTGGATTGATACCTTGGTTCTAAAAAACTGAGGGAAATACTTACGCTGCTTTACTGCATCACCCTTTCCTCTTCAAGGGAAAACCAACGCAGTGCTCAAGAGGTAGCAAGAAGGATTTCTAGCGCCGTTCCCGGGGAGTCTATGCAAAAGTCAACATACCAAGTACCCATCACAAACCCTTATCTCCCGCATAACATTATTTGCCATTTGCCTCTCGTTTTCCTCTCCCCCACTTCACCCTTGCCGTTTTATTTGCCCTCTCTTTTCCGTTCGCCCTTTTTCTGTTTGGTTTAATGTCCTACTTGGGTCATTTTCTCGTTTGGTTGGAATAGTTCTTTATTTATTACTAAACAGAGAACCTAAGATCTATGGATCCTCATCCACTTGCTAATATTTTTTAGAGATCCAATTATGATGAACCAATTGCTAGTTAGTTTTGTCCACTAGATTATCTTTATGAAGTTTTGCTTGAAATTTGTGAATCTGAAAATTGTGATGAAGTACTTTATGGAGTGATTCACGATAGATCTTTGAATAAAAAGCATGATTGCAATGATTTTACTATAAATTCGCTTGATGTCAATTGTGCTAATAATATGCAAAACCCTAAGCTTGGGGATGGTAGTTTTGCTATGTCTACTACTTGTTGTAATGATCATGATTGGGGTGATTCTTCTTTTGATCTTGAAAATATATTTAAGCCCCATGATGAATATGAGATTGATAATGGTGTTTGCAATATTACTGAAAGTTGTCAGATGTGGGGTTCCAGCAAACCCTTAAGGTTCGACCACTAGGGTGCGCGCGAAGTCTCTCCCTCCCACCGATCTACGCCCTAGCTCGCTAAGATCTTGCGGACGAACTCGACGAACTCGTGATAACCCACAAGTATAGGGGATCGCAACAATTTTCGATAAGTAAGAGTGTCGAACTCAACGAGGAGCTAAAGGTAGAACAAATATTCCCTCAAGTTCTATCGACCACCGATACAACTCTACGCACACTTGATGTTCGCTTTACATAGAACAAGTATGAAACTAGAAGTACTTTGTAGGTCTCGTTGAATAGGTTTGCAAGATAATAAAGATTACGTAAATAAAAAGTAGGGGATGTTTAGGTAAAGACACAACTAAGTTAGTTTTAGTAAACAGATTTTTGTTACGAGAAAGTTATTTGTCCCTAGGCAATCGATAACTAGACCGGTAATCATTATTGCAATTCTATATGAGGGAGAGGCATAAGCTAACATACTTTCTCTACTTGGATCATATGCACTTATGATTGGAACTCTAGCAAGCATCCGCAACTACTAAAGATCATTAAGGTAAAACCCAACCATAGCATTAAAGTATCAAGTCCTCTTTATCCCATACGCAAACAACCCCCTTACTCGGGTTTGTGTTCCAGTCACTCACACAACCCACTATAAGCGAATCATGAACGTATTGCAACAACCTACAGCGGGGATCCCTCACGCTTGCGTGACACAGAGAGCACCATAGGACAGCACCAATAATAAAACATGCAACTCAAACCAATCTTGATCATCAAATAGCCCATAGGACAAAACGGATCTACTCAAACATCATAGGATAGCCATACATCTTTGGGAAATAATATATAGCGTTGAGCACCATGTTTAAGTAGAGATTACATAGGGTAAGAGAGAGGTTACACCGCTGCATAGAAGGGGGAAGAGTTGGTGATGATGGCGGTGAAGTTGTTGGTGAAGATTGCGGCGATGATGATGGCCACGGCAGCGTTCCGGCGCCATCGGAAGAGAAGGGGAGAGGGGGCCCCTTCGTCTTCTTCTTCCTTGACCTCCTCCCTAGATGGGAGAAGGGTTTCCCCTCTGGTCCTTGGCTTCCATGGCATGGGAGGGGCAAGAGCCCCTCCGGGATTGGATCTGTCTCTCTGTCTCTCTCTCTCTTTTTGCGTTCTCAGATTCTACCCTTTCACCGTTTCTTATATTCCCGGAGATCCGTAACTCCGATTGGTCTGAATTTTGGACATGATCTCTATCCGGATATTAGCTTTCTTGCGGCGAAAGAAGGGCATCAACTGCCTTACGGGGTGGCCACGAGGGTCAGGGGCGCGCCTGCCCCCTGCCTCGTGGGCCCCTCGAGCATCGTCTCGCGTGGATTTTTCTTCCCAAAAATCATATATATTCCAAAAAAATCTCCGTCAGTTTTTATTCCGTTTGATATGGATATTCTGCGAAACAAAAAACATGCAACAAACAGGATCTGGCACTAGGCACTGGATCAATATGTTAGTCCCAAAAATAGTATAAAAAGTTGGCAAAAGTATATGAAAGTTGTAGAATATTGGCATGGAACAATAAAAAATTATAGATACGACGGAGACGTATCAGCACCCACAAGCTTAATTCCTGCTCGTCCTCGAGTAGGTAAATGATAAAAAAAGATAATTTTTGATGTGGAATTCTACCTAGCATAATCTTGATCATATGTCTAGTCATGGCATGAATATTAAGACATGAGTGATTCAAAGCAATAGTCTATCATTTGACATAAAAACAATAATACTTCAAGCCTACTAATAAAGCAATCATGTCTTTTCAAAATAACATGGCCAAAGAAAGTTATCCCTACAAAATCATATAGTCTGGCTATGATCCATCTTCACCACACAAAATATTCAAATCATGCACAACCCCGATGACAAGCCAAGCAATTGTTTCATGCTTTTGACGTTCTCAAACCTTTTCAACTTTCACGCAATACATGAGCGTGAGCCATCGACATAACACTATGGGTGGAATAGAATGGTGGTTGTGGAGAAGACAAAAAGGAGAAGATAGTCTCACATCAACTAGGCATATCAACGGGCTATGGAGATGCCCATCAATAGATATCGATGTGAGTGAGTAGGGATTGCCATGCAACAGATGCACTAAGAGCTATAAGTGTATGAAAGCTCAGACTGAAAACTAAGTGGGTGTGCATCCAACTTGCTTGCTCATGAAGACCTCGGGCGTTTGAGGAAGCCCATCATCGGAATATACAAGCCAAGTTCTATAATGAAAATTCCCACTAGTATATGAAAGTGATAACTCAAGAGACTCTCTTTATGAAGAACATGGTGCTACTCCGAAGCACAAGTGTGGTAAAAGGACAGTAACATTGCCCCTTCTCTCTTTCTCTCATTTTTTTCTTTTGTTTTTTGGTGGGCTTCTTTGGCCTCTTTTTTTATTTAGGCTTCTTTGGCCTCTTTTATTTTTTTGTAAAGTCCGGAGTCTCATCCCGACTTGTGGGGGAATCATAGTCTCCATCATCCTTTCCTCACTGGGGCAATGCTCTAATAATGATGATCATCACACTTTTATTTACTTACAACTCGATATTACAACTTGATACTAGAACAAAGATATGACTCTATATGAATGCCTCCGGCGGTGTACCGGGATGTGCAATGATCTAGCATAGCAATGGCATCAAAAAATGGACAAGCCATGAAAACATCATGCTAGCTATCTTACGATCATGTAAAGCAATATGAAAATAAATGCTCAAGTCATGTATGTGATGATGATGGAAGTTGCATGGCAATATATCTCAGAATGCCTATGGAAATGCCATGATAGGTAGGTATGGTGGCTGTTTTGAGGAAGTTATATGGTGGGTTTATGGTACCGGCGAAAGTTGCGTGGTACTAGAGAGGCTAGCAATGGTGGAAGGATGAGAGTGCGTATAATCCATGGACTCAAAATTAGTCATAAAGAACTCACATACTTATTGCAAAAGTCTATTAGTTATTGAAACAAAGTACTATGCGCATGCTCCTAGGGGGATAGATTGGTAGGAAAAGACCATCGCTCATCCCCGACCGCCACTCATAAGGAAGACAATCAATAAATAAATCATGCTCCGACTTCATCACATAACGGTTCACCATACGTGCATGCTACGAGAATCACAAACTTCAACACAAGTATTTCTACAATCCACAACTGCCCACTAGCATGACTCTAATATCACCATCTTTATATCGCAAAACTATTGCAAGGAATCAAACATATCATATTCAGCGATCTATAAGTTTATGTAGGATTTTATGACTAACCATGTGAATGACCAATTCCTGTCATCTCTCTAAATAGATATAAGTGAAGCAGAGAGTTCAATTATTTCTACAAAAGATATTCCCATGCTCTAACAAATATAAGTGAAGCAAAAGGGCATTCTACAAATGGCGGTTTTCTATGTAAAGAGAAACATGCAATCCAAACTTCAAATGATATAAGTGAAGCACATGAAGCATTCTATAAAGCCATACTCAAAAGATATAAGTAAAGTGCATAGAGGATTCTATAAATCAACCAAGGACTATCTCATACCAGCATGGTGCATAAAAATAAAAATGAAAACTAAATGCAAAATACGCTCCAAGATTGCACATATCACATGAGCGAAACGAATCCGAAAACATACCGATACTTGTTGAAGAAAGAGGGGATGCCTTCCGGGGCATCCCCAAGCATAGACGCTTGAGTCTCCTTGAATATTTACTTGGGGTGCCTTGGGCATCCCCAAGCTTGAGCTCTTGCCTCTCTTCCTTCTTCTCACATCGAGACCTTCTCGATCATCGAACACTTCATCCACACAAAACTTCAACAGAAAACTCGGTAAGATCCGTTAGTATAATAAAGCAAATCACTACTCTAAGTACAGTTTCAAACCAATTCATATTTTGTTTTGGGATTGTGTCTACTGTAATATAACTTTTTCATGGCTTAATCCACTGATATGAATCGATAGTTTCATCAGAACAAGCAAACTATGCATCAAAAACAGAATCTGTCTAAACCAGAACAGTCTGTAATAATCTGAACATTCACCATACTTATGATACTTGAAAAATTCTGGAAAAATTAGGAAAAATAAAAAATGTGTATATAAAGACAATGCAAAAAGAATCATAACCATTTGACATTCCAGTAGAAAATGTAAAATCGCGCACTACAGACGAAGTTTCTGTCCTGCACCGTACAAACCAACAAGCATTGTAAACATCCTAAAGGCAAACCTTGGCACATTATTTTTATAATACAATGGAATTGTACAAGGTGATAATTATTTTGTTGAAAAGTTTCTATAATCAAGATTCACAAAGTTTCAGTGAGCATGAACAAAGTTCAAGGAGCTCTCCCACTTCAACATTGCTTGTCTTTCTCACTTTCACTTTCCTTTTTGAAAAAGTTTTGGGTTCCCCTCTTTATTTTTGTTGTTTTTAAACTATATGAAAGCACTCAACAGAAATAAATGACTCTCTAAAACTTCAGGGTTGTCTCCCTGGCAGCGCTTTCTTTAAAGCCATTAAGCTAGGCATATAGTGCTAAAGTAATGGATCCACCCGGATCCCAAGGTATATCAAAGCCAATTTTAATTAACAATGACTTGTAATTTAGTAGTGAGCACAAAGTAACATATATCATGTAACAACGAAGTCTAACTCTCTCCCTATGCATCGGCATGTCATAAAAGAACAATTCATGCACACAAAGTCAAGGCCAATGCATAGTATAAACAGTTTCTTGCAATTTTATCATGTGGGAAGCATAGAGAGGTGGAGATATAGTTCCTCTCTCATAATAATTGCAAGTAGGAGCAGCAAGCACATGCATATTATATTCATCAAAATCATCATGTGTAACGATAAAAGGCAACCCATCAATATAATCCTTAATAAGGGCAAACTTCTCTGATATAGTGTAGTTGGGAGAATTCAAAAAGATAATAGGACTATCATGTGTGGGTGCAATAGCAAAAATTTCATGTTTAACATAAGGAACTATAGCAAGTTCATCTCCATAAGCATAATTCATATTGGCATCTTGGCCACAAGCATAGCAAGCATCATCAAAAAGGGATATTTCAAAAGAATCAACGAGATCATAGCAATTATCATAGCATTCATCCTTCGGTAAGCACGAAGGGAAATTAAACAATGTATGAGTTGAAGAGTTACTCTCATTAGAAGGTGGGCACGGGTGATCAATCCGCTCTTCCTCCTTTTGTTCTTCGCTCTCCTCCTCATCTTTTACATCCAATGAGCTCACAGTTTCATCAATTTCTTCTTCCATAGACTCCTGCAAAATATTAGTCTCTTCTTGGACAGCGGAGACTTTCTCAATAAGCGCATCAATATAGGAATTATATTCATAATTATCATAGAAATAGTTCATTATAGCCAAATTTTCAGGCCTATAAACATCATCATCAAAAGCTTCATACTTTTCAAACAAAGATTCAATTTCATAAGCACCCTTAAAAGCAACAAATTCTTCTATTTATTCCACATCATAGTAATCATATATACCATTAGCATAAGAAGCTAAGGTTTCATTATCATTAAATTTGCATGAAAAGGGAAGGTGTGGAGCCTTCATCCTAGAACAACAAGTGTAATCATAACTCAAGCATACTTGCCGAGCATACCACTTCAATATATAAATTTGATCCCATAATAGTTTCCATTTTTGTGTCAAGCGATAATCCCTAAAGTATTCACGTTGATCGAATGTTACTCCCATTACAAAATTGAATGGGGTTTTCTTAGGATTATCAAAGTAGTACATAATTTCTGTCACATAACAAGCATCGAGGGTTTTAGGAGGTTCCTCATCTCCATGAGTAGCAAGTACACCTAATTTTTTAGTATTTTGTGTTCCATATCCATAAGTAAAGATAAAGAACAACTAAGAACAGCAACTAAAAATTACTTAGTGATAAAGCAAACAAGCACACACGAGAATATTCACCCCACGCTATTGCTCCCCGGGAACGGTGCCAGAAAAAGGTCTTGATAACCCACAAGTATAGGGGATCGCAACAGTTTTCGATAAGTAAGAGTGTCGAACCCAACGAGGAGCTAAAGGTAGAACACATATTCCCTCAAGTTCTATCGACCACCGATACAACTCTACGCACACTTGACGTTCGCTTTACCTAGAACAATTATGAAACTAGAAGTACTTTGTAGGTGTTGTTGGATAGGTTTGCAAGATAATAAAGATTACGTAAATAAAAAGTATGGGCTGTTTAGGTAAAGACAAAACTAAGTTAGTTTTAGTAAAGAACTTTTTGTTACGAGAAAGTTATTTGTCCCTAGGCAATGGATAACTAGACCGGTAATCATTATTGCAATTTTATATGAGGGAGAGGCATAAGCTAACATACTTTCTCTACTTGGATCATATGCACTTATGATTGGAACTCTAGCAAGCATCCGCAACTACTAAAGATCATTAAGGTAAAACCCAACCATAGCATTAAAGTATCAAGTCCTCTTTATCCCATACGCAAACAACCCCCTTACTCGGGTTTGTGTTTCAGTCACTCACGCCACCCACTATAAGTGAATCATGAACGTATTGCAACACCCTACAGCGGGGATCCCTCATGCTTGTGTGACACGGAGAGCACCATAGGACATCACCAATAATAAAACATGCAATTCAAACCAATCTTGATCGTCAAATAGCCCATAGGACAAAACAGATCTTCTCAGACATCATATGATAGCCATACATCATTGGGAAATAATATATAGCGTTGAGCACCATGTTTAAGTAGATATTACAACGGGTAAGAGAGAGGTTACACCGCTGCATAGAAGGGGGAAGAGTTGGTGATGATGGCGGTGAAGTTGTTGGTGAAGATTGCAGTGATGATGATGGCCACGGCAATGTTCCGGCGCCACCGGAAGAGAAGGGGAGAGGGGGCCCCTTCGTCTTCTTCTTCCTTGACCTCCTCCCTAGATGGGAGAAGGGCTTCCCCTCTGGTCCTTGGCCTCCATGGCGTGGGAGGTGCGAGAGCCCATCCGAGATTGGATCTGTCTCTCTGTCTCTCTATCTCTCTATGTTTCTGCGTTCTCAGATTCTACCCTTTCACCGTTTCTTATATTCCCGGAGATCCGTAACTCCGATTGGGATGAGTTTTGGACACGATCTCTATCCGGATATTAGCTTTCTTGTGGCGAAAGAAGGGCATCAACCGCCTTACGGGGTGGCCACGAGGGTCAAGGGCGCGCCCCCTGCCTCGTGGGCCCCTCGAGCATCGTCTCGCATGGATTTTTCTTACCAAAAATCATATATATTCCAAAAAAATCTTCATCAGTTTTTATTCCGTTTGGATTCCGTTTGATATGGATATTCTGCAAAACAAAAAACATGCAACAAACAAGAACTGGCACTGGGCACTGGATCAATATATTAGTCCCAAAAATAGTATAAAAAGTTGCCAAAAGTATATGAAAGTTGTAGAATATTGGCATGGAACAGTCAAAAATTATTGATACGACAGAGACGTATCAACTCGCAACACAGAAAACACAAGATTTATACTGGTTCGGGCCACCATTGTGGTTTAATACCCTACTCCAGTGTGGTGGTGGTGGATTGCCTCTTGGGCTGATGATGAACAATACAATGGGAAGAGCAACCTCCTGAGGTTGGGGTGTTCTTGTGCTTGGCTAACTTGTGCGGGTGAGAGTGATCTCTCCGGTCGGGGGGTCGGATCGGCCTATTTAGCTACGGTGGTGGCTAACCCTATTTATAGGGGCCCTGGTCCTCTTCCCAAATATTGAGTGGGAAGGGAGCCAACAACGGCGAGCTAATTTGAAGGGGGACAACTAGTACGAGCCATCCTGACAAAAGTGGTCTCTGCCTGCCAAAGGCTCTGGTGGTGACGCTGTCTTGGGCTCCATGGTGACCTTCGTCTTGCCGTTCTTCTAGTCTTGGTCTTGTTGCACCGAAATGGCAACCTTTGCCTGATGCCTCAGCACTCCTCGCCTGCGCCTGCCTCCTTAGCACCAAAGAGGAAACAAGGACGTTGCACTCGCTGGCGCCCTCCTGGCGCCCGCCTGGCACCATTCGTCATGGCTCACATCACGAGAGCCTCGTGAGGTTCGCCTCGCCTTGATATCTCTGCTCATTGTGAGCCTGCCTGACTAGGCCACTCCAGAGGAGGTCTTGTGTCGTCCGCCTCGCGAGGCTTGGCCCCTCGTGAGGGTATTGGGTGCCTTGCTGGTGAAGATGGGCCATACGGTCTGCTGGCTTAGCCACGCCGCGGGCCGCAGGCAGGGGCGCAAGTCTGGGGACCCCCGTTTCCAGAACGCCGACAGTAGCCCCCGGGCCCAAGGTGCGCTCGGGCTTGGCTTCGCGGTGAAGCCAAAGGCCAAGTACGGAGCACCGTGGGCCCCAAAAGCCTGCGGCCTCGATTGACGCGTGGCGGTTGATTGGACGTGGGCGTCTCCGCTTCCCCATGCTGCCTCGGCAACTGCTCGACATGACAAGTCCCTGGGATATGCAAGGAAAACCATCATTACCTGCGATCGTGGGATGTGCCGGTTGGCCTTCTCTTTCTATAAATGGGCCGGCGGCGGAGCCCCCGTCGCCCATCTCTTCCTCGCTCGCTTGCTTCTTCCTCCTCGCTCCATTGCTTGTAGTGCCACCAATGGCGCCATGCAGGAAGTTCTCAGCCGCCGAGAAGGGAAAGGCCCCTCGTGAGGGACCCGACTCTTCGGCGCCCAAGCGCAGACGCGATCGTCCGCGCAAGCATGCCGCGTCCCCTATCGTGGCCTACTGTCTGAGCGGCACCACGACACATGGAGGGGGACGTCCCAGCCACGGCGATCCAGTTGACGAGGGGAGGCGCGCTTTGGTGGCGCGCCCCCCACCCGCGCTTCCACACGGTGGAAGTGTCGCCGGAGTTTGTCGTTTGGTCGGAGAATCCGGCCGGCAACTGGCTCTAACTTCCACGCTTCTTTGCTGACGAGCTGCCAGCCTCCGGTCCAGACGGGCTCTGGCTGCAGGCAGATGGTTGCTACAGCAAGGCCTCTTGGGTCACAGTCGCGACTTCTGCCACGGGCAACATAGCCCTGGCCCACGGCTGGCAAACGTTTGCCCGCGCGCGCTGCTTGGGCAGGCGGTGCGCCCTTCACTTCAAGTACGATGGCGGATCAACCCTCTATGTGAGGGTGTTTGGGGAAGATGGTCGCCGCGCCGGGTGCTGCCCCAAGGTGAATGATGGTGAGGAGGTGCTCGGTCTTGGGGATGGTCGTGAAGAGGATGAGGATGAGCCTGTCCTCAGGGGCGGCCATGTCTTGTCCAGCTGCGGCGGCTCTTCCTCCGGCAACAGCTCCAGCAGTGGTGGCTACGACCAGCTGCCGTGCTGACGTGCCCTCTTTGAAGGCGGTAGTGGGTCATATCATCGCCGCGCCCCCGTGAAGCGTGAAGAAGGATCCGGCTAGGCTCGGGGTGCCGCTAGGGGTCTGTCTCCGCGGATTGCTGCAACACTGCTTTTGTTTTACTCTCCTTTTTTCTTCCTGCATCAAGAATGTAACCAGTATGGGCCCAGGGGGGCGTGTATCGAACTATGGTTCCTTGGTTGTTGCTCTGTGCGTGTCGTTCCCATGTTGTGTCGTTATTTCGTGCAGAGATAACTTAACCTGGTATATTCGGGATGCCCTCTTCCTCATGAGGCGCTCATTTCCTTGTGTCCAGCTTGCCTCGGTGGCATGTATTCGCTCAGGAACTGCAAAAACTCATTAGGAAGTGCACTAAGAGATTTGTCGTTCGCCCTGGTCCTGGCCTGGTGCCTTGTATCGCGGCACCCGAGGGGCACGGACTAGGAGAGGCACGCCAGCTTTTGGGCTCGAACGAGGGTGGCTCGCGAGAAGGCAGAGAAGGGAGAAAAATGCTCGCGAGGGCACCTACCCAGCCCCCTCGCGAGGCATGCGAGAGAGAGAGCACGAACAAACCACAGCCGAAAAAATGCAGTGAGAGGTGAGGGGGTCAAATCAGCAAGGAATGCCAAGAGCAAATTTCGATAAGAAAAAGCGAGCCAAATACGAAAGCAAATGAAAAGCCGCGTCCGGCACCTAATCTAGTCTTCAAGTCTTCTCACCAGCGCGGAGCTAAGTGCTGCCACTAGGCATGGGCGGGAGCCCCAGGGCCTGAGGCCGGCACTCCTGAGACTCCGGGGCGTGTACAACCCCAACTCATTATTACGTGAGAGTGTCACGGGCGGCGATTCTTCACAGGCACCGGGCCTCCTTCACAGGCTCTAGGCCTTTCTTCTCAGGCTCTGGGCCTTGCTTCATAGGCTCTGGGCCTTGCTTCACAGGCTCTGGGCCTTGCTTCATGGGTAAAACTTCCGGAGGTGTTGGATGTTCCAGGCGTTTTGGATTGGTACTCCATCTTGTGTCTCCAGGCGCGCGGAGCCAGGCCTGGAGATGTGGACGACCTTGAACGGGCCCTCCCACATTGGTGAAAGCTTATGCAACCCTTCCCTGGAGAGGACCCGCCTCAGGACTAGGTCACCCATCTCGAGTGTCCTAGAGCGGATGTTGCGGCAGTGGTATCGCCGCAGTGCTTGGTGGTACATTGCCGCCCGTAGCGCAGCCTCGCGGCGACGTTCTTCCCCCAACACGAGGTCCATCCCCCGCGTGGCATCCTGATGCGTTTTGTCGAACGCCAGGACCCATGCGGAGCGATGCTTGACCTCGTGAGGGAGGACCGCTTCAGCTCCGTAGACGAGGAAGAATGGAGTCTCTCCCGTTGGCTTGGCGGCAGTGGTCCGGATGGACCACAATACGGACTGGAGCTCGTCGTGCCAGCCCCTGCCACAAGCCTCCAGCTTCTTCTTGAAGGTCCTGGTCTTGAGGCCCCTCAGGACCTCCGTGTTAGCGCGTTCGGCCTGACCATTGCTGCTGGGGTGGGCCACCGAAGCGTAGCAGATCTGCGTTCCAAGATTAGCACAATAGGTTTTGAAGAGGTTGCTAGTAAACTATGAACCATTATCTTTGATGATGCGGTTGGGGACCCCGAAGCGGCTCACGAGGCCCTTAATGAACTTGATAGAAGAGCCGGCTAGTATAGTATGGACGGCTTCCACTTCCGCCCACTTGGTGAACTTGTCGATGGCGACGTAGAGGTAGCGGTATCCCCCTTGCGCCCGAGGGAACAGGCCTAGGATATCCAGCCCCCAGACCGCGAACGGCCATGAGAGCGGGATAGTTTGAAGGCCCCGAGCAGGCTAATGGATTTGCTTGGCGTGGAATTGGCAGGCTTCGCAGTACTTCACCAGCTCGGCTGGGTCGTTGAGGGCGGTAGGCCAGTAGAACCCACTGCGGAACACCTTGCCGACGAGGGTCCGCGACGACGAGTGGTGTCCGCAGTCCCCACCGTGTATGTCAATCAGCAACTCCCTTCCTTGATCGCTGGATATGCAGCACAACACGACATCGTTCGGTCGTTTCCTGTATAACTCACCGTCTCGGATGCAGTATGCTGTGGCTTGCCTGGCCACGCGCTCCGCCTCCTCTTCCTTCTCCGGCAGCGTCCCGTGTGTTAAGTACTCCTTGAATTCCTTGGTCCAGCATTCCTCCTGAGGCTCGAGCGCCAGGAGCAGCCGAGCTCCTGAGGTTGGGCCACAGGCTGGGGCTCCCGTGGCCGGAGGCTGGGGGAGATCCTCCCGAGGCTGAGTCGTGCTTGAAAGAGGCGGCGCGGCTAATGGCTTGAAGAGCCGCTCCTCAAAGACGCCAGGCTCCCGTGGTTGCCGCTTGGATGCTCTCCTGGCGATGTCGTCGGCTTCCTTGTTGGTGCCCCGGGGTACGTGCTGCAGCTCCAGGCCCAAGAACTGCATCTCCATCTTGCGCACCTCCACGAGGTAAGCCTCCATATGCTCGTCCATCGGCTCGTACACCTTGTTGGAGAAGTTGACGAGGAGTTGCGAGTCACCTCTGACGGTGAGGCGCTTCACCCCTAGGGCCGCCGTAGCCTTTAGGCCGGCTATGAGGCCTTCGTATTCCGCGATGTTGTTGGAGACCTTCTCGCCATGCTGAAAGCAGAGTTGCACGGCGTAGTAGAGCTTGTCCTGGGTGGGCGAGATGAGCACTACTCCAGCCCCCGCGCCCTGGTGTGCGAAGGCGCCATCGAAGTACATGACCCAGCTGTCCGGAGCCTCACTTCCTGGGAAGGTGGACCGGTCTTCTCCTTCCTCAAGTGTCGGGGCATCCGTCCAATCTGCCATGAAGTCAACGAGTGCGCCCCCCTTGATGACCCTGGTAGTGCTGAACTCCAACTGAAATGCTTGTAACTCGATGTTCCATTCTGCGACCCTTCCGGCTGAGTTAGGGCTCATAAGTACCCTCTCTAGTGGGTATGCCGAGACGACCTTGATGGGGTGGCCCTGGAAGTAGTGTCGCAGCTTGCGCGAGGCCATCAGCAGTGCGAGCACGAGTTTCTGGGGCATGGGGTAGCGTGCTCTCACGTCCCGTAGTACGGTGATGACAAAGTACACCGGGTGTTCGACGAGGGCCGGCATGCTGTCGAGGCTCGGGTCCTGCGGAGATCGGGGTGTATCCTGAGGTGGGAGGGTTCCCGAGACCCGACTGCCCTCAGGAGCTTCTGCGACGCCGCCCTGCTGATCTTGGCCTTCTACCGCTGATGCCTTTGCCTTGCCTTCCTGACCCCGCGCCACTTCGGCTCTAGCCTGGCGTGGTGCCCCCTGGGCTTGGCGCTCCTCCCGAACTGCCACTAATGCCGCGCTGGCGGAGTACGGGGTGGCAGCAAGGTAGAGTACCAGAGGCTCGAGAGGCCGCGGTGCCACCATCACTGGGGGGCTGGTGAGGTATTTCTTGAGGTCTTGGAAGGCCTGGTCGGCCTCCGGGTTCGACTCAAACGGGCCCTTATTCTTCATGAGCTTGAAGAATGGTAGGGCATGCTCTCCCAGTTTGGAGATGAAACACCCTAACATAGTCACCCGCCCTGCTAGCTTCTGCATCTCTTTGAGGGTCTGTGGTGGGCTCATGTCCTCGATGGCCTTGATCTTCTCTAGGTTCGCCTCGATCCCTCTGTGGGACACGAGGAATCCTAGCAGCTTGCCGGAGGGGACGCCGAACACGCACTTCTCCGGCTTGAGCCTCAGGTTCACTTGGCGCAGGCTCTCGAAGGTCTCCTCCAAGTCTTGGATCAATGTCCTCGCCTCGCGAGACTTGACCACTATGTCATCGACGTAGGCCTCTGCGTTTCTCCCGAGCTGCCGCCCCAGTGCGATGTGCATCAATCGCTGAAAGGTCACGCCCGCGTTGCGCATCACGAAGGGCATGCAGGTGTAGCAGTACACCCCACATGGTGTCAGGAAGGCCGTTTTCTCCACATCTTCCACTGCCATCTTGATTTGATGATACCCTGAGAATGCATCCAGGAAGCAGAGCAGGTCACACTCGGTGGTGGAATCGACAATCTGATAGATGCGCGGGAGCGGGAATGGATCTTGGGGCAGGCTTTGTTAAGATTGGTGAAGTCGACGCACATCCGTTCCTTCCCGCCTTTCTTCGGCACCACAATGGGATTCGCCAGCCATTTGGGGTATCGGACCTCTTGGATGGCACCTGCCGCTTCCAGCTTGCGCGTTTCTTGGACGACGAAGGCCTGCTTCTCAGTGGACTGCCATCTTGCACGCTACTTTACGGGGCGGATGTTGGGCATACCCTTAGATGATGCTGGATCACCTCCCTCGGGACCCCTACCAGCTGATTGGGCTCCCACGCGAATATCTCCTTGTTCTCGCACAAGAACCTCACCAAGGCCTCTTCTTGCTCCGGGTCGAGGCCAGCTCCTATGGTAAAGGTGGCTCCTGAAGACCCGTCCTCGCTGACCAGCACCTGCTTGGTTTCCGCCTTGTCTTGGGTGAACAACTGCTTCTTCTTGGTGGGCGCGGCCTCCCTGGTTGCGGGGGTACCGGCGTCGGCGGGTTGCGCTGCCGCCGCGGTCTTGAAGGCGAGCCTGAGCACCGTCGTGGCCTCCTTGGTGTCCCCCTTGATGGTGAGGACACCCTTACTCCCCGGCATCTTCATGAGGTTATAAGCCGGGTGAGTCGCAGCCATGAACTGAGCGAGAGCCGGGTACCCGAGGATGGCGTTGTACGGGAGACCGATGCGAGCGATGTCGAAATCCACCAGCTCGATGCGGTAGTTGTCGCGGGTGCCGAAGGTGACATGGAGGCGGATTTGCCCCAGAGAGTGGGCAGCTCCTCCGCCCACTCCCGAGAAGGGCTTGCTGAGGCCGAGCCGCTCGGGTGGCATGTGTAGAAGGCTGAAGGCTTCTACGGAGAGCAAGTTGAGGCCAGCACCGTCGTTGATCAGGGTCTTGGTAATGGCCACATTGCAGATGGTGGGCGTGCAGAGCATCGGGAGCATTCCAGAGCCGGTGGTGGAGTCGGGGTGGTCTTCTGAGCAGAAGGTGAGGTCGGCCTCTGGCGCAGCCCAACCCGGCGGAGCCCCCGGGCGCCTGGAGGCGTCGCCGATCCGGCGAAGGAACGGCTTGGTGTGACGGTCCAAGGGCGGCGCCTGCGAGCCACCGAGGAGAGACGCGATGACGGGGGGTGCTGGTCCCCTGAAGCACGCGATGAAGAGGTCGCGCAGCTCCTCCTAGGAGGCCACCGAAGATTCCGGCAGATGGAGGAGCCAGGCGCGCGGCACGCCAGTGAGGGCCATTGGGAGCCAGTTGGCCATGACTTTATTGTCACCCAGCCTCCAGGATGGCCTCCTTGTACGCCTGCAGGAATGCTGCCGGGTCCGCCGCACCATCGTAACGGGGCGACATCTCTGGCTTGAACTTGTGCGGCCACCTCACCCGCCGTAAGGCGGGGGTGAAGGCCCGAAGCCCCACGGTGATGTGGAGGGCGCCCGTCGATCTAGTCGGAGTAGCGGCGGCGTCCATGAGAGCCGGTCGAGGAGGTGAGTTTGCCGGGGGGGGCGAGGCTTCGGCGCACCCCTACCTGGCGTGCCAAATGTCGGATGTGGGGTTCTGGCAAACCCTTAAGGTTCGAACACTGGGTGCGCGTGAAGTCTCTCCCTCCCACCGATCTACGCCCTAGCTCGTTAAGATATCGCGGACGAACTCGACGAACTCACAACACAGAAAGACACAAGATTTATACTGGTTCGGGCGACCATTGTGGTGTAATACCCTACTCCAGTGTGGTGGTGGTGGATTGCCTCTTGGGCTGATGATGAACAATACAATGGGAAGAGCAACCTCTTGAGGTTGGGGTGTTCTTGTGCTTGGCTAACTTGTGCGGGTGAGAGTGATCTCTCCGGTCGGGGGGTCGGATCGGCCTCTCTAGCTACGGTGGTGGCTAACCCTATTTATAGAGGCCCTGGTCCTCTTCCCAAATATTGAGCGGGAAGGGAGCCAACAACAGCGGGCTAATTTGAAGGGGGACAGCTAGTACGAGCCATCCTGACAAAAGTGGTCTCTGCCTGCCAAAGGCTCTGGTGGTGACGCTGTCTTGGGCTCCACGGTGACCTCTGTCTTGCCGTTCTTCTAGTCTTGGTCTTGTTGCACCGAAATGGCAACCTTTGCCTGATGCCTCCGTACTCCTCGCATGCGCCTTCCTCCTTAGCACCAAAGAGGAACACAAGGACGCTGCGCGCGCTGGCGCCCACCTGCCGCCGTTCGTCATGGCTCACGTCATGAGAGCCTCGTGAGGTTCGCCTCGCCTTGATATCTCCGCTCCTCATGAGCCTGCCTGACCAGGCCACTCCGGAGGAGGTCTTGCATCGTCTGCCTCGCGAGGCTTGGCCCCTCGCGAGGGTATTGGGTGCGTTGCTGGTGAAGATGGGCCGTACGGCCTGCTAGCTCAGCCACGCTGCGGGCCGCAGGCAGGCAAGTCTGGGGACCCCCGTTCCCAGAACGCTGACAAAAGTGGGTTTGGAAGAGTGTCAACTTTAGATCCCACATATTTGGAGAATGTTCAATCTTATGATGTTTTTGATAAAAGTGGGTTTGGAGAGGTCATGACTTTAGTTAATGTTAATCCCACTATTTTGGAAGAGTGTCAACTTTGCAAGCATGTGGATCGTGTTGAAAATATTTTATGTGATAGCTATTTTGTTAAATTTTCTTATGATCCCACATGCAATTATTATGAGAGAGGAAAATATGGTGGTAGAAATTTTCATGTTACTAAATTACCTCTCGTTATGTTGAGATTGCTATTGTTTCTTTCCGCTTCCTTGCATATGCTAGTTTTTGCTTGCCTTGATAATTTTTTTGCCTATAAGATGCCTATTCATAGGAAGTATGTTAGACTTAGATGTGTTTTTCAGATGTTTTATGATGCTCTCTTTGTGCTTCAATTCTTGTCTTTCATGTGAGCATCATTGAAATATTATGCCTAGCTATAAGGCTTTAAAGAAAAGCGCTTGTTGGGAGACACCCCAATATTTATCCTTTCTGTTATTCAATAAATAATTTATCTATCCTCCGTTTTGGTTGTGTTTTTTGTGTTTAATTAGTGTTTGTGCCAAGTAGAACCGTTGGGAAGACTTGGGGAAAGTCTTTTTAATCCTGCTGTAAAAAACAGAAACTTTAGCGCTCACGAGAACTGCTGCCATTTTTATTTTGAAAGTGCTATTTAGTTAATTATTTTTGCATATGATTAATATATAAATTCCTCACTTCCAGAAATTTATTTTAGAATTTTTGGGGTTCCAGAACTTGCGTTGGCTGCAGATTACTACAGTCTGTTCTGTTTTTGACAGATTCTGTTTTCCGTGTGTTGTTTGCTTATTTTGATGAATCTATGGCTAGTAAAATAGTTTATAAACCATAGAGAAGTTTGAATACACTAGGTTTAACACCAATATAAATAAATAATTAGTTCATTACAGTACCTTGAAGTGGTGTTTTGTTTTCTTTCGCTAACGGAGCTCACGAGATTTTCTACTTTAAGTTTTGTGTTGTGAAGTTTTCAAGTTTTGGGTGAAAGATTTGATGGATTGTGGAACAAGGAGTGGCAAGAGCCTAAGCTTGGGGATGCCCATGGCCCCCCCAAGATAATCTAAGGACACCTAAAAGCCAAAGCTTGGGGATTCCTCGGAAGGCATCCCCTCTTTCGTCTACTTCCACCGGTAACTTTACTTGGAGCTATATTTTTATTCACCAAATGATATGTGTTTTTCTTGGAGCGTCTTGTATTATTTGAGTCTTTATTTGTTAGTTTACCACAATCATCCGTGCTGCACACACCTTTTTGAGAGAGACACTCATGATTCGGAAATTGTTAGAATACTCTATGCGCTTCACTTATATCTTTTGAGTTATATAGTTTTTGCTCTAGTGCTTCACTTATATATTTTAGAGCACGTTGATAGATTTGTTTTATAGAAACCATTGTTCTCTCATGCTTCGCTTAGATTATTTTGGTAGTCCTACAAAACAGCGTGGTAATTTGCTTTAATTATTTTAGGCATTCAATATTACTAATAAAATTTTCTTATGAGTGTGTTGAATACTATGAGAAGTTTGAAACTTGATAATTGTTTTGAGATATGGAGATGGTGATATTAGAGTCGTGCTAGTTGAGTAGTTGTGAATTTGAGAAATGCTTGTGTTGAAGTTTGTGATTCCCATAGCATGCATGTATGGTGAACCATTATGTTAAGAAGTCGGAGCATGATGTATTTATTGATTGTCCTCCTTATGAGTGGCGGTCGTGGACGAGCGATGGTCTTTTCCTACCAATCTATCCCCCTAGGAGCATGCACGTATTACTTTGCTTCGATAACTAATAGATTTTTGCAATAAGTATGTGAGTTCTTTATGACTAATGTTGAGTCCATGGATTATACGCACTCTCACCCTTCCACCATTGCTAGCCTCTCTAATACCGCGCACCTTTCGCCGGTATCATACACCCACCATATACCTTCCTCAAAACAGCCACCATACCTACCTATCATGGCATTTCCATAGCCATTCCGAGATATATTGCCATGCAACTTTCCACCATTCCGTTTACTATGACATGCTCTATCATTTTCATATTGCTTTGCATGATCATGTAGTTGACATTTTAGTTATGACAATGCCACCGTTCATAATTCTTTCATATAAGTCACTCATGCATCATTGCTATCCTGGTACACCGCTGGAGGCATTCATATAGAGTCATACTTTGTTCTAGTATCGAGTTGTAATCATTGAGTTGTAAATAAATAGAAGTGTGATGATCACCATTCATAGAGTATTGTCCCAAAAAAAGGAGAAAGGCAAAAAAAGAAGGCCCAAAAAAGGGAAAATAAATAAAAGGGGCAATACTACTATCCTTTTTTCCCACACTTGTGCTTCAAAGTAGCACCATGATCTTCATGATAGAGAGTCTCCTATGTTATCACTTTCATATACTAGTGGGAATTTTTCATTATAGAACTTGGCTTGTATATTCCAACGATCTGCTTCCTCAAAATGCCCTAGGTCTTCGTGAGCAAGCAAGTTGGATGCACACCCACTTAGTTGTTTTTGTTGAGCTTTCATATATTTATAGCTCTAGTGCATCTGTTGCATGGCAATCCCTACTCACTCACATTGATATCTATTGATGGGCATCTCCATAGCCCGTTGATACGCCTAGTTGATATTAGATTATCTTCTTCCCTTTTTTATCTTCTCCACAACCACCATTCTATTCCACCTATAGTGCTATGTCCATGGCTCATGCTCATGTATTGCATGAAGATTGAAAAAGTTTGAGAACATTAAAAGTATGAAACAATTGCTTGGATTGTCATCGGGGCTGTGCATGATTTGAATACTTTGTGTGGTGAAGATGGAGCATAGCCAGACTATATGATTTTGTAGGGATAACTTTCTTTGGCCATGTTATTTTGAAGAGACATAATTTCTTAGTTAGTATGCTTGAAGTATTATTATTTCTATGTCAATATTAAACTTTTGTCTGGAATCTTTCAGATCTGAATATTCATACCACAATTAAGAGAATTACATTGAAATTATGCCAAGTAGCATTCCACATCAAAAATTCTGTTTTTATCATTTACCTACTCGAGGATGAGCATGAATTAAGCTTGGGGATGCTTGATACGTCTCCAACGTATCTATAATTTTTTCCATGCTATATTATATTTTTTTTGGACATTATCGGGCTTTATTATACACTTTTATATTATTTTTGGGACTAACCTATTAACCAGAGGCCCAACCCAGAATTGCTGTTTTTTTGCCTATTTTAGGGTTTCACAAAAAAAGAATATCAAACAGACTCCAAATGGAATGAAACCTTCGGGAACGTGATTTTTGAAACGAACATGATCCAGAGGACTTGGACCCTACGTCAAGCAACCAACGAGGAAGCCATGAGGTAGGGGGGCGCGCCCTCCACCCTCGTGGGCCCCACGCTGCTCCACCGACATACTCCTTCCTCCTATATATACCTACGTACCCCCAAACTACCAGATACGGAGCCAAAACCCTAATTCCACCGCCGTAACTTTCTGTATCCACAAGATCCCATCTCGAGGCCTTTTCCGGAGCTCCGCCAGAGGGGGCATCGATCACGGAGGGCTTCTACATCAACACCATAGCCTCTCCGATAAAGTGTGAGTAGTTTACATCAGACCTTCGGGTCCATAGTTATTAGCTAGATGGCTTCTTCTCTCTTTTTGGATCTCAATACAATGTTCTCCCCCTCTCTCGTGGAGATCTATTCGATGTAATCTTCTTTTGCGGTGTGTTTGTTGAGACCGATGAGTTGTGGGTTTATGATCAAGTTTATCTTTGAACAATATTTGAATCTTCTATGAATTCTTTTATGTATGATTGGTTATCTTTACAAGTCCCTTCGAATTATCAGTTTGGTTTGGCCTACTAGATTGATCTTTCTTGCAATGGGATAAGTGCTTAGCTTTGGGTTCAATCTTGCGGTGTCCTTTCCCAGTGACAGTTGGGGTAGCAAGGCACGTATTGTATTGTTGCCATCGAGGATAACAAGATGGGGTTTATATCATATTGCATGAGTTTATCCCTCTACATCATGTCATCTTGCTTAAAGCGTTACTCTGTTCTGATGAACTTAATACTCTAGATGCATGCTGGATAGCGGTCGATGTGTGGAGTAATAGTAGTAGATGCAGGTAGGAGTCGGTCTACTTGTCTCGAACGTGATGCCTATATACATGATCATACCTAGATATTCTCATAACAATGCTCAGTTCTGTCAATTGCTCAATAGTAATTTGTTCACCCACCAAAATACTTATGCTCTCAAGAGAAGCCACTAGTGAAACCTATGGCCCCCGGGTCTATTTTCCATCATATTAATCTTCAAATACTTAGTTAATTTCATTGCTTTCTATTTTACTTTGCATCTTTATCATAAAAATACTAAAAATATTATCTTATCATATCTATCATATCTCACTCTCGTAAGTGACCGTGTAGGGATTGACAACCCCTTATCGCGTTGGTTGCGAGGATTTATTTGTTTGTGTTGGTGCGAGGGACTCGCGCGTGGCCTCCTAATGGATTGATACCTTGGTTCTCAAAAACTGAGGGAAATACTTACGCTGCTTTACTGAATCACCCTTTCGTCTTCAAGGGAAAACCAACATAGTGCTCAAGAGGTAGCAACGACCAACTCCAAATCATGTGTTGGATAGTTCCCTTCGTGCGGCCGTAACTGTCGAGATGCGTAGGCCACAACCTTGCCATCTTGCATGAGTACACATCCAAGCCCTTTTCTGGATGCGTCGCAGTATACGTCAAAGCTGCGGTAGATGTCTGGAAGAGTCAATAATGGTGCTGTTGTCAACCTGGTTTTTAGCTCGTTGAAGCTCCTTTCATAATCCTTAGTCCATTCAAACTTCTTGTCCTTCTTGAGGAGCTCTATCATTGGCTTGGCAATCTTGGAGAATCCCTCGATAAAACGACGGTAGTATCCGGCTAATCCAAGTAAACTCCGGATCTCAGATGTGGTCGTGGGTGCGGTCCAGTCAAGCACGTCTTTCACCTTAGTCGGATCCACGGCTATCCCTTCTGCTGAAAGCAATGCCCTAAAAATCCAACTTGTTTGAGCCAGAACTCACATTTGCCGAACTTCGTATATAGCTGATGGTCACAAAGTCTTTGCAAAACTGATCTGAGGTGTTCCTTGTGTTCTTCTTCATTCTTTGAGTACATGAGAATGTCATCGATGAAGACCACCACAAACTTATCCAAGAAATCCATAAACACCTTATTTATCATATGCATGAAAAAGGCAGGGGCATTGGTGAGTCCGAAAGACATGACAATATATTCGTAAAGACCGTATCGAGTAGTGAACGTGGACTTGGGAATATCTTCCTTCTTGATTTTGAGCTGATGATATCCAATCCTCAAATCAACCTTGGAGAATACTTTTGCCCCACTAAGTTGATCAAACAAATCATCAATCCTTGGTAGTGGATATTTGTTCTTGATGGTGACATCATTCAGCTGACGGTAGTCCACACACATCCGAAGACTGCCATCCTTCTTGTCCACAAATATCGCGGGTGATCCCCATGGTGAAGAGCTCGGACGGATGTATCCCTTCTGAAGCATCTCATCAAGCTATTTCTTTAATTCTACTAATTTTGATGAGGGCATCCAAGAATACTTCTTGTATAACAGTGTGGTTCCAGGCACCAGATCAATTGCAAACTCAAGCTCCCTATCTGGTGGCATGCCTGGTAATTCCTCAAGAAATACATCTGGAAACTCACTGACCACCGGAATTAATTCCAATTCTTCAGCCACAGCCGTGAAAACCATTTATTTCTTGGGTATGCTCCTTCTGGCATACAAATTTGTGGTTCGACCTTCCTGACTTGTCAAAGTGACTTCTCTGGTCGCATAGTTGATGCATACTTGATATTGGGTTAACCATTTCATTCCCAAAAAATATCCAATTTGGCAGACTCGATGACAATCAAGGATGTTGGAAAGCTGACTCCCTTGATATCAATTTCCAAATTTCGGCAGACCAGATTGCTTCCGAGCAAGGTTCCCGGGGATTGTACCACCATATTCTTTCCAAAAATCGAGCAAGGAAATTTGTTTTGGGCAACAAAACTCCGCGAAATAAAAGAGTGGGAAGCCCCAGAGTCAAATAAAATTATTGCAGGTATCACTACTAGAATCAGTAACTTCGCCGCCAACCGTTTCTTTGCCGTCAGCTAGCTGATGGCAAAGAGGGTCTTTGCCATCAGCTTGAAGAAACCTGACGGCAAAGAAGCAGCTGACGACAAAGAAAGTGTTTGCCGTCAGCTCCATCTTTGTCATCAGCTAGCTGACGACATAGAACCTAGCGGACGGCAAAGAGGTAGGGCGGGCCGATAGTGAGGGGCAGCTAACGACCACTTTCTTTGCTGTTAGCTAGTGGACGACAAAGAAAGTGCTTAAACTGACATCCGTTAGGTAGGCTCTTTGCCGTCTGCTAGCAGACGACAAAGAGCCGCGCCCTAACTAAAAATCAAACACGCCTGCGCCCGACCACTCTCTCACTGTCCCCTTTCTCCTCCCCGAGCCCGAGCCGCCGGCGCCCCGCGCCACCCCCGTCGCCGGTCTCCCTGCCCCTGTGTTGCCGCCGCCCCGCGCCACCCACATCGCCGCCCTGCCCCGGTGACCCCCTCTCTGGCCCGGCGACCCCCTCTCCGCCCCGCACCAACCCCATCGCCCCGCCGCCCCTGCCGCCCCGGTGACCCCAACCACGACCTCCACCGCTCCTCGCCCTTAAGTAAGTGTGCCCGGTCTTCATGGTGCCCCAATTGCACTTTTTATGCATTCATTAGGTCACTGTCTCCGCCTAGGGTTCAAAATATGTTATGATCTTTGTGTTATGTTCATATGTACAGTTCTAGTTAGTTTTGATTTGCCTGGTACTGTCTGCCCATGATGAGAAAATGATAGCACAATCAAAAGGCCCTGCCCTAGGTTTTCTCAATATCTTAGAAGAATATGGCGCTCGAGAAGAACA
This sequence comes from Triticum aestivum, assembly GCF_018294505.1. Lineage (NCBI taxonomy): Eukaryota > Viridiplantae > Streptophyta > Magnoliopsida > Poales > Poaceae > Triticum > Triticum aestivum. The sequence goes on from NC_057803.1 coordinate 514,266,636, forward strand.
TATAATAGAAGAATGTATCGAGCTTTAACTATCAGTGCGCTACAACAATTCAATCCTATTGTTGAGCATTGCTAAAATGCGAGTCAAGTTTTTAGTTTTCAAAGAAAGGGTTCACTTCACAAGTTCTAGTAAGTTTTTGTTTTTGGTTCATATTGAATGCTCCCTCTTGATTGTAGTTGAAGATCCGCATCGGTAGTAATAAGTGCGAGAAACACAGAAGATCTGGTGGCTGTCATATATGTTCAGAAATTAACAATTTCAGAGTAGTTTCAGACTTGTTTCAAAATTTCAGAGTATATTTCCATGTCAAGTTTTTTTAGGTGTTAAGAGTTATGGTCTCGTTCAGGGTGAATACAGTACACCGGGCATAGTCGTGTATATGTTGTTCTTATTTTCATGGCCCTCAAGAAACCATGCTTTATTATTACAGTCAATCTCCACCACTCTTAGATCCTCATATCATGGTTGTTCTCATGATCTAAAAATCATCTTGGTTGAGAAGATTGACCAAAACTGAAACTTTTAGGTGATTGTGTGTTAGCAGTTCTGTAAGATACTAGATTAGAGTGGGCACCCTGTTTTTGCTTTCCTTTCATTTTGGTAACTCATTTTTGTACTGGGATCTCTCAACCAACACTCCTAGTTTCTTTTTTTCTTTCATTGAATGTTTTTATACTGCTAGTTGCCTAGGTTGCTGACCGAAAGAAGTTAAAATAGTTATTATATGAAATTCAACTAAAGTCAGCATTTTTGTGTCTAGCCCGTGCAAAGGCACGGGTTGACAAGTAGTGCTACTATTAAATCTTGTGGTCAGCTCTAGTATGTCAACCTAGAGCCATCATATGTCCACGAGTGCATTGGTTTTTGAATGTGAAATGATAACTTCGTGTAGTTGATTATCTTTTGCTCAAAACTTCTGTTGCTATAATGTTGTATGATAATGTTTTAAGGGTAGTAATTGGTCTCTTCTGCTGCTTATCAGAGATGGGGGAAAGACGCCACCGTAGGCTTCACTCTGCCACACCGGAGTACGAGTTGGATGCTTTCGAGTTCTTCAGTATCATACTTGGGACTTCCTCTAGGAGGCAGGTATATAAAAGAGAGATCTCCCCTTCACCCATCTCATTATGATAACTCTGTTGTTTGCTACATCACTCCTTGTCCCAAACCACAAAGCCTGCCTGACACTTTTATGAAGATGTTGGACGGCCATCGGCCAAAGAATGTGAAGCTGCGATAGGCCGACGGCGGGCTTCACAGGCATTGGGACGTGGATTTGATGATCAGGGACGGCCACATGTACCTGTGTCGTGGCTGGGAGCAGTTCTACCATGCCTATGACCTGCGGCACGGGCACTTCCTTCTCTTCAGGTACGACGGCGATGCCATGCTCACCATGAAGGTGTTCAACACGACTATGTGTCGCATGCGCTACCAGGACAACGATGATGACAGTTCGTTCTGACTCTTCTTCCTCTACATTTGGCTTTGTCTCACATCGATTGTTAACGATCATTATTGCATTTGGTCAGGCAATGAGAGCAGCAGCAGCGACTCTGGCTACAGCCAAACAGCAACGACTCTGGCTGCAGCAAAAGCAGCAGCGATGATGATCCAGAATGGAGTGCCGAAGAAGAGGAGCAGAGTGGGGACGTGGAGGTGCAGGCTGAAGATGGGCAACAAATGGTGGTGCCTGACAATGACCTAGCGATGGTGGTGGCTGACGATGGGCAAGAGATAGTGGTGGCTGAGGATCACCAAGCGATGGTGCTGCCTGAAGATGGCCTCGTGATGGTGGTGGTGCCTGACAATGACCTCGCTATGGTGGTGGCGCTGGTGATCCCATAGCCGGGCGACATGACCATGCCAATTGTGGTAGAAGACTACATCCCACTGCCTCCACCGCCTCGCCGCTCTTGGCGCATCAGGATGAGGAAGGAGAAGGAGAAGAAGAAGGAGGAGTGAACTATGTCAGGTATGTCAGATCTCCAAAATGATGTATATATACTTAGCTTTGTTTCCTTCGAAATGACATAAGTTAGCTCTAATATGCTAAGTTATCTCTAATATGCTTACTTTCCTAGGTTTGGTCAATAATGACATACACTTGGCTTACTTGTGTAAACAATGGCATAATTAGTTAAGTTAGCTCCAAAACGACTCATTTAACCTAGGTTAGCTCTAATATGATCCATTTTACCTAGGTTAGCTCCAAAATGACCAACTTTACCTAGGTTAGCACCAATATGATCCATTTTAGCCAGGTTAGCTCCCAAATTACTTATGTTAGCACAAAAATGACCTATACTTACCTTATTTTCCTCCAAGTTGACATAATAAGCTTAGTTAGCTAAAAATGACATAGTTACCTATGTAAGCTCTAAAATAACACAAATAAGGAATAAGAAGAAGAAAAACAAGGAAGAGGAGAAAAAGAAAGAATAGAAGAAGAAAGAGAAGAAAAAGAAATAATAAAAGAAGAAGAATGAGAAGGAAAAGGGTAAAAACCTTCTTCTTCTTCTTCTAGTCTTCTTCTTCTTCTTCTTATTATTATTATTATTCTCCAAAATGACCTAAGTTAGCTCTAAGTTATCTCTAATATGCTTAGTTACCTAGGTTAGCTCAATAAAGACATATACTTAGCTGCTTCATATAAAAATGGCATAATATGTTAGTTCACTCAAAGATGGCATAATTAGCTCCATTTTACCTGAGTATGCTTTCTTCTTCTTCTTCTTCTTCTTCTTCTTCTTCTTCCTCTTCTTCTTCTTCTTCTTCTTCTTCTAGTCTTCTTCTAACTTTCTTGTTTCCCATTTTGCAGATTTCATCTAATTCACAGAAGCTTGCATGGATGGAGTGCTTCTTTTCCCTTTCTGCTTTTATTTTGTATCGATGAACTTGCATGGATGGATGGATAACAGTGTTGGATGAACAATGTGAAGCTTTTGTGATATGTATGGATGGAACTATGTGTTGGTTATGTATGTATATATGATGAAACTTGTGTGTTGGATATGTCTTCTGTGAAATATGTGTGTTGAAACTTGTGTGTTCAAATTGAATGAATTTAAGAAAAAACAGAGAAAAGAGGGGCTATACAGGTTCTTTGCCGTCAGCTGGCGGACGGCAAAGAGCTTTGCCATCAGCCAGCAGATGGCAAAGATGCCACGTGGCAGCTACCTGTGCAACCTGGGGGCTGGGGGCTGGCCTATTTGGTTACTTTGCCGTCGGCTGGCTGACGACAAAGGTGCAATGGTCTTTGCCATCTGCCAGCGGATGAAAAAGTGCACCGTTAGCCCACTAAAGGTCGTAAGATGCCACGTGTGCCATTCAGGACCTTTGCCGTCAGCCGGCTGATGACAAAGACCATTTCATCTTTGCCGCCCGCCAGTTGATGGCAAAGAAGCCTTCGCCGTAGCCTATTCATCCGGACCTGTTGCCGTCCGCTGACGGACAACAAAGGCCTTTGCTGTCAGCTAGGTATGCATTTGCCGTCCGCCATGGCGAACGACAAAGTGCCTGATTCCTGTAGTATATGTTATTAACAAGAAACATACCAATGACGACTTCCGGGTCCTCTTAGGCTTGGTCGGCGGAGAGGCTGAATAGGGCTCCAGATGATTGACTTGTGGCCTAAAATTATGTTCAGATCCATTATGCTATTTAATACCCCTCTTATCATGAGCATGTTTATTATTTGTGAATAGTTACCTTTGTTCTTGAGGTCACGGGAGAAATCATGTTGCAAGTAATCATGTGAATTTGATATGTGTTTGATATTTTGATAGTATGTATGTTGTGATTCCCTTAGTGATGTCATGTGAACGTTGCCTATATGACACTTCACCATATTTGGGCCTAAGGGAATGCATTGTGGAGTAGCAATTAGATGATGGGTTGCGAGAGTGACAGAAGCTTAAACCCCAGTTTATGCGCTATTCCGTAAGGGACCGATTGGATCCAAAAGTTTAATGCTATGGTTAGAATTTATTCTTAATACTTTTCTCATAGTTGCGGATGCTTGCGGGAGGGTTAATCATAAGTAGGAGGTTTTTTCAAGTAAGAACAACACCTAAGCACCGGTCCACCCACATATCAAATTATCAAAGTAGCGAACACGAATTAAACCAACATGATGAAAGTGACTAGATGAAATTCCCGTGTACCCTCAAGAACGCTTTGCTTATCATAAGAGACCATTTTGGCTTTGCCTCAGAAGGATTGGGCTATCTTGCTGCACTTTTGTTACTACTATCGTTACTTGCTCATTACAAATTATCTTGCTATCAAACTACTCTGCTACTTACAATTTCAGCACTTGCAGACATTACCTTACTGAAAACTACTTGTCATTTCCTTTTGCTCCCCGTTGGGTTCGACACTCTTACTTATTGAAAAGAGCTACAATTGATCCCCTATACTTGTGGGTCATCAGGTGCCCCCCTCCATAGTTTACTCCTTCTGTCATAGCGTCGTAGTGCTTAGGTGAAGCCCTGCGCGGATCACATCACCATCACTGTCACCACGCCGTCGTGCTGACGAAACTCTCCCTCGACCCTCTATTGGATCAAGAGCTCGAGGGACGTCATCGAGCTGAATGTGTGATGAACTAGGAGGTGCCTTACATTCGGTACTAGATCAGTTGGATCGTGAAGACGTTCAACTACATCAACCGCGTTAATCTAATGGTTCCGCTTTCGGTCTATGAGGGTACGTGGACACACTCTCTCCCTCTCGTTGCTTTGCATCTCCTAGATAGATCTTGCGTGAGTGTAGGAAATTGTTTGAAATTGCATGCTATGTTCTCCAACAATATATATTAATTAAGTTTTATAGGCATTTAATTTAGTCCATAATTCAAATTTGAACTACAAGCATATGCTCCAGTGAAGCAAAATGGGTGGGAAATCGTACATGTGTCATTGGGTGCATGTGTAGGTCTGATTTAAGGAATGTGAATGAATTACAAACTTCTCGTCGTCCTGAAACATAGTGAATCTCGGTTTTTAAATCCCAGTAAATCAAAAACTCACCCAAAAAACCATGAAACATGGCATGGTTTCATGCCATGGCACATATATGCCATGGTAAAAAAATCATCCAGTTTGAGACAAGGCGCACACATTAATAGCCAACGAAGTCCTTTTTGAAACAAATAGCTGACACGTTAATATCGCAAACAATTGTATTTATATGAGCCGTGTCTAAATTTAACCATACTCGGTGGCGTGCTTGCAGCTGTTTGATTAGACGTGACGAGCGCGAGAAGTCCACCATGCAGGCTCGACGGGACGCGTGCGAGCAGTCCATCGCGCAGGCTCGACATGACGCATGCATCCCGTCCACCTCGCAGGTGAGGGAGTCCTGGACTAAGGGGTCCTCGGGCATCCGGCCTGTTGGACATGGACCGGACTAATGGGCTGTGAAGAAACAAAGCCGAAGACTCTCTCCCGTGTCCGGATGGGACTATCCTTGGCGTGGAAGGCAAGCTTGGTGACCAAATATGAAGATTCCTTTCTCTGTAACCGACCTTGTACAACCCTAGTCCCCTCCGGTGTCTATATAAACTGGAGGGCTTAGTCAGGATCGAGGGAGATACAATCATAATCATAGTCATACAGGCTAGACTTCTAGGGTTTACCCATTACGATCTTGTGGTAGATCAACTCTTGTATTACTCATATTCATCAAGATCAATCAAGCAGGAAGTAGGGTATTACCTCCATAGAGAGGGCCCGAACTTGGGTAAACATTGTGTCCCCTGTCTCCTATTACCATCGACCTTAGACGCACAGTTCGGGACCCCCTACCCGAGATCCGCCGGTTTTGACACCGACATTGGTGCTTTCATTGAGAGTTCCACTGTGCCATCCTCAAAAGGTTTGATGGCTCCTTCAATCATCTACAACAATGTTGTCCAAGGGGAAGTCTTCCTCCCCGAACAAATATTCGTGTTCGGCGGCTTCGCACTACGGGCCAACTCGCTTGGCCATCTGGAGCAGATCGATAGCTATGCCCTTGGCTCTCAGGTCAGATTCGGGAGCTTGAACTACGTCGCGGATATCTGTGGAGACCTGATCTTCGACGGATTAGAGACCACGATAGTCACTCCCCGTCACCTCGATGAACATGAATTAGAGCTGTCATCGGGCCATACCCAGGAAATTGCACCTGTAACTGCTCTGGCCTTAGATCCGGAGCAGGTTGTGCCATCCGAGGACGGGAAGCTCAACCCCGCCACGGAAGCCACAGACTCCACGGCATTGGAGCCGCACACAGACCTAACCTCCGGTAATGCGTGTGTCATTGGAACCTCAGACTCGTTTCCGGCTATAAGTTCCAAACTATGTGCGTCCACGCATGTCGAGCATGATCAGTCATCGATCGCCGAATTCAGCGCCGTGGATATCTTCTGGCACTCGCCTTTGGGCGATGTGTTGAACTCATTAAAAAATCTATCCTTAGCGGGGGATTCATAGCCGAACTATATCCGGTTCGAACTAGAAGCTGATGACGTGGAAGTTTGCTTCTCACCCGCCACCCACTTCATAGCCATTGTCAAAGACTTAAGCGACATGCTCGATTACGGCTTCAAAGACATCGACGGTATGGACGATGATGCAGATGTGGAGCATGGCCAAAACCCGCCGTTCACCGGACGCTGGGCGGCCACTTCTTCGTACGACGTGTACATGGTGGATACACCTAATGAACCTAACGACGATGACAAAGAAGATCCAGTTGAGGACAAACCTCCTGGGACACAGCCTAAGCGTCGACATCAGCGACGCCGCTCTAAGTCACGTCATGCAAAAGATAGCAATACCGGCACAGGAGAAGATAATACTCCAGACGGTGCCGAAGATAATGAAGACCCCGTTGAAACAACTTCCGAACAAGAAGAACGGGAAGATGGTCAAGTTAGCCCCGATGAACAGGCCATAAACAAAGACTCGGAATACATCAATTATCTTCCGCTCTCCGAGGATGAGGTAAGCCTCGGCAACGAGGATCTCATCGTGCCTGAGGAACCTCTCGAGCAGGAGCGCTTCAAGCGCCAGCTAATAGCCACTGCAAGGAGTCTGAAAAAGAAGCAGCAGAAACTTCAAGCTGATCAAGATCTGCTAAATGATAGATGGACTGATGTCCTGGCAACCGAAGAATGTGGCCTTAAGCGCCCAACCAAAAGTTACCCGAAGCGCAAATTGCTACCTTAGTTCGATGATGAGGCACCGTAGCCCATACCATCATCACGCAATGGGGCTGACTGACCACCATGTGGTCGGGATAAAGAGGCAACTCAAGCCGAATACGAGCCCGCCCTGCCTCATTATAAAGGCAAAGATAAAACAGCTCACGGTTACACATATGACCTTCGGCAGGACCTGAACAACAGAGAAGGACATACCAGACCAATCTACGGATCACGAGGACGTACCTCGGCACGTGTCGACGACTATCTATTCGGACGTGACAAACCTAGTCACACACGGGCCGAATGCCGCAGACGGACCCTATCGGAACTACTTCGTGAGGTGGCCCGATACAGAGGCGCCACACACCCTCTTTGCTTCACTGCCAAAGTAATGGATCACGAATTCCTAGAAGGGTTTAAACCCGTAAATATTGAATCATATGATGGAACAACTGACCCCGTGGTGTGGATCGAGGACTTTATTCTCCACATTCATATGGCTCGTGGAGATGACCTCCACGCCATCAAATACCTCCCATTGAAACTCAAAGGGCCAGCTCAGCACTGGTTAAACAGTCTTCCTGAAAATTCTATTGGCAGCTGGGAGGACTTGTAAGAAGCCTTCCTTGACAACTTCCAAGGAACATATGTCCGGCCACCGGATGCCGATGACTTAAGTCATATTGTCCAGCAGCCCGGAGAGTCAGCCAGGAAACTCTGTACTAGGTTTTTAGTTAAAAAGAACCAAATCATCGACTGTCTGGATGCGGAAGCCCTAGCGGCCTTCAAGCACAGCGTCCGGGACGAGTGACTCGCTCGCAACCTCGGTCAAGAAACACCAAAATCCATGTCAGCCCTTACTGCTCTGATGACCCGCTTTTGCGTGGGAGAAGACAGCTGGCTCGCTCGTAGAACCAACAACGCCAGTGATCCGGGCACTTCCGAAGTTTGAGACAACAATGGAAAACCATGACGCAGTAAATACAAACGTCGCAATGATAATGAAAGAACGCATGACACATCAGTCAATGCCGGATTCACCGGCCCCAAACCCGGTCAACGGAAAAAGCCATTGAAGGCAAACAAAGACGGACCATCCAATTTGGACAAGATATTGGATCGGCCCTGCCAGATTCATGGGCACCCAGGCAAACCAGCTAATCATACCAACAGAAGCTGTTGGGTCTTCAAGCAGGCCGGCAAGCTCAATGCCAAACACAAGGGGAGGAGGCCGCCAGGCGATAGCGACGACGAAGAGGCTCACCAACCAAATACCGGGGATCAGAAGCAATTCCCCCCGGAGTGAAAACAGTGAACATGGTATACGTGACACAAAACTCTACAGGGGAGTAGGAGAAACACTCTCTCCGGAGTGAGGATCACACTTCGGCAACCTCAGCCGAAGTACAAAGTGATCTCATTAAACCGCATACCTTGTTGGCCATTAAGCCACCGGTCTCCATTCAATAGGATCGACCAATTTCGGAGCAGGACTAACAGTTCGGCTTCCGCCATACGCCTCATATACCTGCAAAATCTGTACCGCACATACATAACTATGAACTTCAAATAACCTGGGCATCAGCGGAAGCACAATACGGACGGGTCTACAAGTACTCCCATACCCCTGGCATGTCAAATAGCTGGGGTTGTGGTGTTATTATCTATAAAATGACAATTGGCGTGTCACTCAGGTTCTAGTGAATATACTCCATATCTGGTATTCACTTTTCTATAAAGAACTAAATTTTGCTCCTTTTGGTTGTTTCACAAACCCACCCCGGCATACCTCGCCAGGGGCTTGACATGGGAACAAAATGAGTTGCCAACAAAGTCCGAACAGCTTCATAGCGGCGTCGCGAGTTCGGCCTTATATGCATCAGCTCCGAATCATGTCTTGGGTCAATAGTTGGGTTGCCCTGATCCTGTGCTTGCTACCTTACGTTCCGCTCTATCAGCTAGGGTAGTAAAGGGAGAACTACTACGATTGTGTTTCCGATTCATCTGGTCAAACACCCCAGTAGAGAAAGCCAAAAACTGACTGTCATGATGCGGCGAGAGCTGGTCAACCGCTCGACGACTTACCGGGATCTTTTGCGATTCCCCTGTATTACACGAAGGACCTTCTTTTAGGTCATCCATGTAACGCACCGCATTGGAATAACCGCGTACATAACAGGGTCTATATCATAGATCCACCATAAAACTCCTACGGCTAAGTGGAAGTGTTAACACCTCCTTTATGGACCAAGACGTTGGGTTAAGAGTGATCAATTGCTTATCCGAACACCCCCATATTTCCTACGAGGGGGTTGAAGCCGATGACAGGAAAACTTTTAGATTATATAAAAACGGCCGCACAGGAGGATTCAAAGCTTTTAAGAAACTCTAAAATAAGCTTTATTATTTCTTAATATTGTCTTTCACAATGTCAATACATCTCACTCAAATATCATATCTTTCGAGCACTGACCCTCTATCAACCGGGCAGCCTCTAAGACATCTTCGAAATAATGCTCTGGTGCGTGATGGTCCTTGCCCTTGGGTGGACTCTTCGCTGCAACATCGATGGCCTTCATCTTCGTCCAGTATGTTTAAACACGGGCAAAGGTCATTCGTGCACCTTCAGTGCATGTTGACCGCTTAACGACATCAATACGCGGCATCGCATCAGCAAGTCGCCGCACCAAACCAAAATAACTACCCGAAATTGGCTCGGTCGGCCACAACCGGACTATGACGTCTTTCATGGCAGCGCCGGATATCCGGTGCAGCTCTGCCCATTGGGTCATCTCTTCGTTCAGCAATAGTGGGCGCTTTGACATACCAAATTGCGACCAAAAAAGCTTCTCCGTTGCATACCGAGGGAGTCCTGGATTAGGGGGTCTCCGGACAGCCGGATTATATCCTTTAGCCGGACTATTGGACTATGAAGATACAAGATTGAAGACTTCGTCCCGTGTCCGGATGGGACTCTACTTAGCGTGGAAGGCAAGCTAGGAAATACAGATATGTATATCTCCTCCTTTGTAACCGACCTTGTGTAACCCTAACCTCTCCGGTGTCTATATAAACCGGAGGGTTTTAGTCCGTAGGACAACATACAATCATACCATAGGCTAGCTTTTAGGGTTTAGCCTCTCTGATCTCGTGGTAGATCTACTCTTGTACTACCCATATCATTAATATTAATCAAGCAGGACATAGGGTTTTACCTCAATCAAGAGGGCCCGAACCTGGGTAAAACATTGTGTCCCCTGCCTCCTGTTACCATCCGCCTTAGATGCATAGTTCGGGACCCCCTACCCGAGATCCGCCGGTTCTGATAAAGCACTAATGACCCCTATGCCTAGTCTCAACGCATACCCCGGTTCTTATATAACTGAGCGGGTATTCGGATACACTCCGGACTATTGGGCCCGGAGGCTGAAGCAAAAAGGTCCGCAACGACAAATGATCTACAATCCGGCTAGAAGGCATTATACATGTCACTTCAATTACATAGTCATGCAGACTGACTAAATTCTTCTTCTATACCATCCAACATGCGGTCTAGCTTACAATCCTGTTGGGAATACTTTGCGGCTAATTCTACTTGCCCATAAACTAAGCTAAAGGGAATTTCTTTTCCGTCGGGCCCCACAGGTCCGACCTCGGCCATGTGATTTGGGTCTGCTTTGGTATACCGCGTCTTCACCATGGCCCAGGCTTCTCTGGCACCTTGTCGGCAGGCGGATATCTTCCACAATCGAAAGCGCCGCCACGCTCCTTTGAGCTTCTCCGCAAGCTCCGCAGCACCCTCTGGCAGGGAGACGAACGACCACAAAGCCCGGGCAACACCCTGCATCACCTGCTGAACTTGTTTGTGCAAATTTGACAGCTTGGACAGAAGATCACCCGCAGACCCGGGCATTTCCTCCGCGGGACGACCCGACAGCATACCTACAGACATAATGTTGTTAGTCGGCTTCTTCGCCGAATACCTTTAAAGGATTCGTTCAAGCACTTACTAAAAATGACGCGTCGAAGCCTCTTATTCTCCTTCTCGGAGTCTGCAAGCTGGCCCCGAACGTCTTTTAGTTCCACGTTCAGCCTTATATTGGCGTCTTGGAGATTGTTTTTCTCCTGCCTAACCTCAGTCAGCACGCGTTTGCCATCTTCTAGCTGCCGCATAACATGCTGGTCCCCCGGATTTTCTCCGGATTCATCTGCAAAATCTATTGTTAGATCTGCAGCCATGCCACGCACTATACGATAACCATCATTCTTTAAAATGTTACCAGCGGGAGCCTTTTTCTGTTCCTGCAATGCGGCAACAGCGGCCCACAGTTGGGTCTTGCATTCCTCTAGCTCCTGGGATAGCCTAGTATTCTTCTCTGTAAGAACCTACACAATAAAGATGATCCTTAAATCAGTTCTGCTAACTGTTTCAAGTCTCAGGGGCTACTGATACATACAAATCGTCAGATTCACTCACCCGTACATCCTTTACATACTGATCTGTGGATCTGGCTAGACCATCTTGAGCGGCACGGAGGTACGCCTCTCCAGAATTAAATGCATCAAACGCCTCTGGTGAGAAACAAGCGTCACAGAGTACGGCTCGGCGGTGCCTATGATTCACGGCGCTTTCCACCCCTCAGTTTGTAGCAGATAACCTATCCGCATCCTCTGTAGGGGGATTATCCGGCGCCTGTCCCATATCGGCTTCTGCCTCCGTGTCCGGTCCTGGTGCCCGACTGGTGGAAGCGTGATCGGCGACATCGCCGGACATATTCCGGCGAGCGTTTTTTTGTTAAAGAAACACGAGCGTCATTATATTTTGAAAAAGACGACAATCACGGAGCCGGGTTTGTTGTACCTTTGCGCCGGCATCTCCGTCCTAACCGCCTTCCTTTTTGGCCTACCTTGCCTTGATGCCTCCTGTTGGCGCGTTGCTGCAGGGCGTCCCGAATGCCTTCCCTATAAAAAAGGGGCCTTGAATATGGTGGGTGAAGTGTCTAAAAGGGGATCCTACTTTTTTGAGTTGGGACTTTTCGGTTTTTCTTACATGCGATGCAGGGAGCTGTCCGAAATAGTCGGCCGTAATGGCCACCATAGCATCATCGCAGCTTAACTGATAGAACTGTCTGTTTATCAGCTCCACGGAAATAACCTAATCTTCTTTGAGTCCGGAGTCGAGGGCCCGGTCTGGGTCCTCCGGCTATGGAGAAGGGTTGCTGACCTCCCTTATGGCCTTCCGCAGTTCCTGCCGTAAGTTGGCAAGGTGAATACTTACAACGAAAAATGTGGGAAGATGGAAGTAAGGGGATATAGCTTACCCATCTCAGAGGATTGTACATGGAGAATCCGTCCCATGGCTTGATGCGGACGAACTCCTCCTCCTCTCCCTTGAACAGTTCGGATAGGATTTTGGTTAATGCGGCAACATCGCCCGGACCCTTTCGCCCATAGCGGGTGGCGTCATCCTCTCCGTTGAAACACCACAAGGGGTGACCACGATATTGAAGTGGTTTCACTCCCCGCATTATGCAAATCGACATCACTTCGGTTATTATCAATCCTGACTGAGCCAGTACCTTTCATCAGATAGAGGACTTCTCTGTCATCTTCCACCTGGGGGCTCCGTGGGTGCCAACTTCGGCGCTTCTTCAGAGGAGCATTGTTGAATCTCAGGAAGACCCCGCCGAACAGGTTCCGGAAGGGGAACGTCCTCCATATAAAACCATTCTGAAGGCCAGTCTTCGGACGGCTTCTTCGGGGTACCGGGCAGATATCCGGTATCGGCGATGCGCCATACTTCGGCTCCGCCCACTTGATAAAGTGACTCCCTCTGTGTGCGAGGGACAAGGCAAAATAGCCTTTTCCACAGGTCGAAGTGAGCCTCGCAGCCCAGGAACAACTCGCAGACGGCAACGCAGCCGACGATGTGTAGGATGGACGCAGGGGTGAGATTGTGTAGTTGGAGGCCGTAGAACTCCAGGAGCCCGCAGAGGAATGGATGAATTGGAAATCCGAGTCCCCTTAGTAAGTAAGGAACAAGGCAAACCCGTTCCCCTATGGAGGGACAGGGAACGTTCTCCGCTTGCTCCCCGCCATTGTAGGTGGCGAGCCCGGCTCGAACGGGCACCATGTATGACGGAGGAAGAAATCCTTTGGTCTGCAGTTCGACCAATCGACTATGTGGGACTGAACACCTCTCCCAATCACCAAGCTTAGGGCTACGGGGGCGGGAGGAGGAGCTGCGGAGGTCGGCCATGCTGGAACGGATCTTTCCGAAATGCGCTTTGATAGATTCTCGCTGAGGGGAGGATGGTGTGGATCGGATCTAAGAATCCCAATCCCTTTAATAGACAATTTATTTATCTGGCTAGGGGGGTGAATGAAAAAATGCCCTGGCGCCTCGTATTCGTTGATGCATGAGAAATTGCCCTTATTGGGCGCATAAGCCAAGAGGATCAACATTTATGGGGCCGGATACTATTTACAAACACTTGGAAATTGGAGAAGAACCCGCCTTGCAATGCCGAAGACAATACTGCGCGCCGGACTCGTCGTCATTGAAGCCTGGTTCGGGGGCTACTGAGGGAGTCCTAGATTAGGGGGTCTCCGGACAGCCAGATTATATCCTTTAGCCGAACTATTGGACTATGAAGATACAAGATTGAAGACTTCGTCCCGTGTCCGGATGGGACTCTACTTGGCGTGGAAGGCAAGCTAGGCAATACGGATATGTATATCTCCTCCTTTGTAACCGACCTTGTGTAACCCTAACCTCTCCGGTGTCTATATAAACCGAAGGGTTTTAGTCCGTAGGACAACATACAATCATACCATAGGCTTGCTTTTAGGGTTTAGCCTCTCTGATCTCTTGGTAGATCTACTCTTGTACTACCCATATCATTAATATTAATCAAGCAGGACGTAGGGTTTTACCTCCATCAAGAGGGCCCGAACCTGGGTAAAACATTGTGTCCCCTGCCTCCTGTTACCATCTGCCTTAGATGCACAGTTCGGGACCCCCTACCCGAGATCCACCAGTTTTGACACTAACACATACCCTTCTTGCGCTTGGTAAAACTGCGCCGCATCGGAAGCACTCTTCGGCAAATCCAATAAAGCATCTAGGGAACTCCACACTTGATTAAGTGGGGCATAATTCCGATCGCCGAACTTAGTTTGTAATAAAAAGGGCTTACCAACCGCGATCTCCCTAGCTTGCCGGATCTCCTCCCGGGACACTCTAGATTCGGACCGGGCTTCTCTTGCCTTTTGTAAGGCCTTGTCAAGATCAGCCATTTTGGCTTTATTATCCCTCTCGAGAAATCCGTAGTGGCTAGCGACATCCTTTAGTTCAAGCATCATCGAGGATATTTTCTCCTCGCATTGGTGCCGAGTAGCCTGTTCGGCCTTTAACTCGGCAGATACCTTTTCGGCAGCCGCATTACTAATCTAGGCCTGCTCCTTCGCCCGGGCTATCTCTGCCCGAAGGATCTCGACTGTAGCAGCACCATCTGCAGATATGTATATCTTATTACACAATTCTTCGCGCCGTGTTTATATTGTAAACGCATGCATATTATGACTGACCCGAAAACATACCTTGCGCCTCATCAAGTCGCCTATTGATAAGTGCGATGTCATTATCCGCCTCATCAATCTTGTGTTGCAAATCCGCAACCCATGTAGTCCGGGCAGTTGCCGGGGAGGTCACAACCTATGTTCCAATTAATTAGATTATTTCCTGGGCACATCTTTTGATCCCCTGATCGCCTCCCTCAGGAAGCCAATCAGAGTCTCAGGGGCTACTATCTATACACAGGTGCATTTTGTGAATAAAACACAATCGAAAATATTACAGTACAAACCTTGAAGCCTCTTAGCAGGCCCATGAAGGCCTCATTCAATCCGCTTTTCATGGACAGGACCTTTTCAATCATCGTGCCCATCAAGGTGTGATGTTCCTCTGAGACGGACGCCTGTCGCAGCATGTTCGTCAATATATCCGGCGCCTCTGGATCTCTGGAAGCTGCTATAGGAGTACGGCCTCCCTTTGAAGGGATCCGTTTATTCGTCTCCGGCTGTAGACTGGATAGTTCGGGGCCTTCATTGTTGGCCCCCGGACCCTGGGCCACCGAAGTATCACCTTCGGGCAGTGTCTTCGTCATCCCTCGCACCACTTGTTGATCAGGGGAGACCCTCCGCGACGACACCTCGAAGTCGTCCGCCCTATTGGGCGAGGAGACCAGTGGAGGCGTCTCGCTTTCCATCGTCTCTGGGAGAAGATCCCCCGAGCAAGAGGATTGCTGAAGAAGACTGTGTGCCGAACTAAAAAACATATATTCTAGACGTTGCAAGAAAAGAACGGGACATGTTTAAAACACCCTTGTTCACTTATGATCTGGCCTGAGGCTTGTCCTCATGGGATTGCGCGATGGCATCGTCTTCCAAGCCGGAGCCACCCGACAGAGGCATATTGCCTCGCTTAGGAGCCTTTTTCTCCCAACCTTCGGAGGCAACCCTTTTCTTTTCATGGGGGGAAGGGAAGTTGACTTCCCCTTCGCTTTTGTCTTCAGACGATGGAATCTTGATTCCCCCGGATATAATGTTTGATATACCTCCGGGATAGAGGCCATCTTTGGTCCTCCCACTCTCCGCCTTGCCCTCCTTCACATGCATCTGGTATGGTGCTGGGGCCAGCATCCTTGTTAATACGGGATCCGCTGAGGCTTCGGGAAGGGGGGCCAAACACCTAATTAGTTCCGCTTTCTTTATCCATCCCTGGAAGAAGATAGTTTGCTCAGCAACGTATTACAGTATACTTAACTGCAAAGTGTTATGAAGACAAGTGCTTACCGGGGTATCCAGACGGTTGCGGTCGAGGTCGGTGTCCTCAGTGGTGTTCGGCCAATGTTTTCGTTTGCCGAAAAACAACTTCCACATCCCTTTGTGCGTAGTGCCGAAGAAGTGTTGGAGGGTTCGTGGCCCTTCCAGATTAAACTCCCACATGCAGAGAGGCCTACGCTGGCATGGCAGGGTTCGGCGGACTAACATAACTTCAATCACGTTGACAAGATCGATGTCCTTCTCAAGGAGGGTTCGGATGCAGCTCTATAGAGTCTACACTTCATCAAATGATCCCCAGTCCAGACCCTTATTAATCCATGATGCAAGTTGTAATGGAGGGCCGGAACAGAACGCAGGTATAGCTGCCCACTTGGTACTACGGGGTTCCGTGATGTAAAACCACTCTCGCTGCCATTGGTTGGAAGTTTCGGTGAAAGAGCCTTTTGGCCAGAGAATGTTGGTAAGCTTGCTTACTACATCACCGCAACACTCCGCCTGTTCCCCGTCGACTACCTTCAGCTTCACACTAAAGGTCTTGTGCCATAAGCCGAAGTGTGGGGGGATTCAGAGGAAGGCCTCACACATGATGATAAACACCGAGACATGGAGGAAAGAATCTGGAGCTAGATCATGAAAATGTAGTCCGTAATAAAACATTAGCCCCCGGACGAAGGGGTGAAGAGCGAACCCTAGCCCCCGGAGGAAGTGAGAGATGAATACGACCCTCTTGATGGATCTGGGGGTCGGAATAACCTGTCCTTGAGTAGGAAGCCTGTGGGGGATCTCCGTGGTCAGGTATCTAGCTGCCCGAAGCTCTGCAATATCCTCCTCTGTAACAGAGGAAGCCACCCATAGACCTTGAGGGCTGGGTCCGGACATGATGGGGGAGCTTGAAGCAATGAAGTCAAACCTTGGGTGCTAGAACTCGAGGTTGGAAAAGCTGAGGAGAGGTTTGGCATAAAAAAGATGGCCCTTGGTTCCTTTATAAAGGCTGTCGGTGTCAAAACCGGCAGATCTCGGGTAGGGGGTCCCGAACTATGCGTCTAGGATCGATGGTAACAGGAGACGGGGGACACGATGTTTACCCAGGTTTGGGCCCTCTCTATGGAGGTAATACCCTACTTCCTGCTTGATTGATCTTGATGAATATGAGTATTACAAGAGTTGATCTACCACGAGATCATAATGGCTAAACCCTAGAAGTCAAACATGTATGACTATGGTAATGAGTATCTCCTTTACGAACTAACCCCTCCGATTTATATAGGCACTGGGGGGATCTAGGGTTTACATAGAGTCGGTTACATAAGAAGGAATCTTCATAGTCGGTCGCCAAGCTTGCCTCCCACGCCAAGTAGAGTCCAATCCGGACACGGGTACATTCTTCGGTGTTCATGTCTTCACAGATCATTAGTCCGGCCCATGGATAATAGGCCGGACGCCCGAGGACCCCTTAGTCCAGGACTCCCTTAGTAGCCCCTGAACATGGCTTCAATGATGAGGAGTCCAGCATGCAGATTGTCTTCGGCATTGCAAGGCGGGTTCCCTTCTATCCGAACTTCAAGATAGTCTTCGGATGCGATGATAGTATCCGGACCTGTCACACACACCATATACAACCGCAGAGAGAATATATTTTTACACGAGTTCCATCCACTGACAGCTTTTTACAACGTGACATCATGTCCGTTCGGTCATAATTTCGAACCGTTTTGTCTGCCGCTCCATGTTTCGAGACGCGGTTGCCATTGGCACATCTTGTCAAAGCGGAGATCGTGTCCCCTTATTGCGGGATTCTCATCAATGCGGGCATGGGTAATCCAACCGTGCCGTTTATACAGCGCTTGGGAATAGGCGAATCTTAAGGCGAGCGAGGAGGCGTTTAATATTCACTGCCTTTATAAGGGGATAAGGATTCCGTCTTCCTTTCTCACGCCCTCTCTCTGTCTCCGCCCTTCCAATCTCGAGCTCCAGCGCCCAAGTTCTCATCTCCTTTCCACTCAAGCAACCATGTCCGGATCCGAAGGTCAGGGCAAGTGGATGGTCTCCTCCGTCAAGGAGGAGGACATTACTGAGCTTCGGGCGGCCGGATATTTGGCATAGGAGATCGCCCACCGTCTGCCGGCCGAGGGACAAGTTGTCCCCACGCCGAAGCCCACTGAGAGAGTAGTATTCCTCCCCCATTTCTTCCGAGGTCTAGGGTTTCCACTCCACCTTTTCGTCCATGGGCTGATGTATTATTACGGGATAGATTTCCATCATCTATCCCCGAATTCCTGATACATCTCCAACGTATCTATAATTTTTGATTGCTCCATGCTATATTATCTACTGTTTTGGACATTATTGGGGTTTATTATCCACTTTTATATTATTTTTGGGACTAACCTAGTGACCCAGAGCCCAGTGCCAGTTCCTGTTTTCCCCTTGTTTCAGTGTTTCGAAGAAAAGGAATATCAAATGGAGTCGAAATGGAATGAAACCTTCTAGAGAAGTTATTTTTGGAAGGAAAGCAACCTGATGGACCTGGAGTGCACGTCAGGAAAGAAACGAAGGAGCCATGAGGTAGGGGGTGCGCCCACCCCCTAGGGCGCTCCCTCCGCCCTCGGGGCCCCTCGTGGCTCCCGTGATGTATCTTTTCCTCCCATATATACCCATATACCCTAAAATGATCGGGGAACACAATAGATCGAGAGTTCCGCCGCCAGAAGCCTCTATAGCCACCGAAAGCCAATCTAGACCCGTTCCGGCACCCTGCCGGAGGGGGAATCCCTCTCCGGTGGCCATCTTCATCATCCCGGCGCTCTCCATGACGAGGAGGGAGTAGTTCACCCTCGGGGATGAGGGTACGTACCAGTAGCTATGTGTTTGATCTCTCTCTCTCTCTCTCTCTCTCTCTCTCTCGTATTCTTGATTTGGCACGATCTTGATGTATCGCGAGCTTTGCTATTATAGTTGGATCTTATGTTTCTTCTCCCCCTCTCCTCTCTTGTAACGGATTGAGTTTCCCCTTTGAAGTTATCTTATCAGGTTGAGTCTTTAAAGATTTGAGAACACTTGATGTATGTCTTGCCGTGCGTATCTGTGGTGACAATGGGATATCACGTGATTCACTTGATGTATGTTTTGGTGATCAACTTGCGGGTTCCGCCCATGAAGCTATGCATAGGGGTTTGTCAGGACCCTGACTCAATGTCACATCGATCTAGCCTGTAACACCTCATATCACTTTGCGGCCTCACGCACGGTATCCCCACGGGTGTCGCCTTACCTTTGCCCGGGACCGTTTGCGCCTTTTGGCTCACGTATATGATAGTGTCGCTAGCATCCATATGATAAGGAGCCCGGGCTGACATGACTAGTCGTAAACCCAAAGTGGCACAGACTTACAGGGACAGGCATCCATGACCCAACATCGAACGCGTCGGTCATCAGCAAGTGGGTCCGGGATGTAGCACTGGGCTAGCAGGACTCCGGTAAACCGGGCTGTAGCGGGCTAACAGGACTCTGGTACTCAATGCGTGACATTTCCCCGAAGGGACAGACACAGGAACGAAGAAGGACACATGCGGGCCAGCCTAAGTGTCCCAGAGCAGTAGCAAGCTACCATGGCTCAGTGGTAACACTAGGAGACATTTCCCGGTAAGAGAGGCTACTAAAGATAAACAACTAGATAGTCAGATCCCACACATACCAAGCATTTCAATCATACACACAATATGCTCGATATGTGCAAATACAACAAGGCATCACAACATGACTCTACGACACAAGTACTTTATTTAAGGCTCAGAGAGCCATACATAACATACACACAAGTACGGGTCACACGACCCAGCACTCAAGTCATACAGTCATACAAACCAGCAGCGGAAGTAACTTGTCTGAGTACAGACAACTAGTAAAATAAAAGAGGCTTGGAAAGCCTAGCTATACTACGTGGTCCTTCACAAGCTCAGGATCACCACCTGGGCCTTAGCCTACTCATTGATGTCAACGTCTACGAAGAACCCATCAGAAGGGGTTGCAGCGTCTTCTGTAAAAATGTAAATTATAGCAACATGAGTACAAAGGTACTCAGCAAGACTTACATCAGATCCTACATACATGCACATTATCAAGAAGGGTTGGTGGAGTTATTGCAGCAAGCCAGCTTTGACTCTTGGCTAGGCTATCCTACGAGACTCCATCTTGAAATGGTTTTGTGCACACGAGTCCACTACTCACCACTTCAATACACCACCGAGGATCCACCTCCGTCTTCCTACGGAACAGCCATCCTCGGCACTCACACTTATCTTGAGGCTTTTAGTAGTTTCCATCTACTTGTCTATGAACTGTATAGGCAACCAAGTAGTCCTTTACTGCGGACGCGGCTATTCGAATAGATCATGATAACCCTGCAGGGGTGTACTTCTTCATACATGTTTCCACCACTTAGCGTCTGCACACGACATGTGCTCGGCAGACTTCAAGCGAAAGCCGACGTGGGTGTAGACCACGACCTACCTAAACACCTAAGTCTCCAATCCAGGTTTATCGCCTATCCAGGTTCCATCCGCAGGGAGTCCGGCCGAGGTTTCCCATACGGCCCCGAACGATGTGTACAGGGTTCCGTGACACCTAACGGGTGCCCGGTATTCTCGGCCACGTACCTACCGCATCACAGCCCACCCCTACGGTCAGCGCTGTCCACAGCCTCCAGTAGGCTACAAACACCAGAAACTACTTGCAACTCCTGGACAGAGGACTAGGGTGAATAAGAAGTCGAGCGGGGTCATATTTCAGGGCCCAATGCATGGTAGTAGCTGTATCTTAAATCACACATACAGATCTCAGTGCTTAAGGTCGGCTTCAATGAAACAACCCACCATGTACTCCTACATGGCCGCTCATCGATACCTTTACCAAATCGTGTTCACCACACCACTCTCATTACCGACATAATCATTTCACTCTAGCCCATCGCCTAGATGAACCAGACCTGACACGACTCTAAGCATAGCAGGCATAGCAAGGTAGGAACAACACATACATATGGCTCAATCAACTCCTACACATGCTAGTGGGTTTCATCTAGTTACTGTGGCAATACAGGTCATGCAGAGGAAATGGGTTCAACTACCGTAGCACACAGCAGTTTGAAACGCGTTGTCTTAATGCAGTAAAAGAGAGCAGGAGCGAGAACATGGGATTGTATTGATATGATCAAATGGTTGGTTGCTTGCCTGATGGTTCGATGCACTGATATGGTTCTTCGCTAGGGTAATCACGGTACTCCTCGGAGGCAGAACCTGCCGCAAAGAACACCGATACACAGCCATCACCAAACAATGTGCGACAATATGATGCATGCATGAAACATGGCAATATGAGTGTATTGGGCTAATGCAACTAAGACCAGAAGGGTTTGAACCAATTTGAACCAAAGATTCAAATTTCAAACTCATACATGGCCCTTTTAAAGTGTTTTATCTTGTTCTGCATTAAACAGCAAGTTAACTTGTTTAATCATGCATGAAAACAGTACAGATGGATAGATTGGATTTTTCTGATCATTTTTCATATATAACTTGTCTGATTTGGAGTTATAGATTAAAAGTTATGAATTTTTGAAGTTTAAACTATATTCTGGAACTTCCTATATTAGAATAAATCCAGAAATTAATTTATTGCGTCAGCCATGCGTCAGGATGATGTCAGGGTCAACGGAGACGTCCAGGTCAAACCTGACTGTGGGTCCAGGGTGTCAGGGTAATTAGTTTAGTTAAAGCTTAATTAAAACTAACCCTATTTAGTTAACAGGGCTGGGCCCCACCTGTCATTGACTCATCGGGGTCAACCAGGGCCCACCCGCGGTCAAAGCCAGGTCGGCTGCACCGGTGTTTAGCCGCCGGCGAGCCCGACGCGGCGGCGGAAGTGGTTTTGGCCGTTCCGGCAACCAAACGAGTCGCGGAGGCCAACGGAGTGGAGCTGAGGAGGAGCCGCAGCTCTTGGTGGAGTCCGTTGGGGTCGGGGTGGCCGGAGTTGGCGCCGGCGACGACTTTGGCGGCCACCGGAGTTCGGCCGAGGGCGAACTTGATGCTAGAGGGGTCGGTGAGGTGCGGGGAGTAGCTGGTTAGGTGCTACGTGACGTGGTGAGCATGATAGACACCAAGTTGTGGCCGGAGGGTGACCGGGAGCACGTCGGCGACGAGTTACGCGGCGGTGGGTGCGGTTGAGCTCCGGGAGGTCACTACACAGCTCGGGAGCAAGAAAAGAAGGGAGGGGAAGATGGTTAAGCTCACGGGGAGTTCGATGAAGCACTTGGTGCGGCCGGGGACGGGCCGGAGCGACGACGGCGTTGAAGGGGATCTCCGGCGATGGCGGTTCGGTCGAGGTCGATGCGGTGGACTCGGGCCTTGCGAGCGCTCGGGGCTCGGCTTGCTCGAAGGAGAGGAGGGTGGCGGAGCTCCTGGACACGGCGGCACGGCGTGGGGTTGACGGAGGGCGTGGCTACGGCGAGGGGGTGGCGGCGATGGCGTCGGCCATGGCGGGGGACCGCGAGAGAGAGGAGTTGGGGAAGAATGGAGGTGTCCTGGGGGTTCACGGCTCGGCGTGGAGCTCATCCATCCAGCAACGAGGTGAGGAGGTGAAGCAGGGCGACGGCCAGCTGCGTGGCGCATGCTGCGGCCGCCGTCGGGCACCTGCCTGCCTGCCTGGCCGGCAAGCAGCTCGCTGGCGCGGCACTGGGCTGGGCCGGCAGGTGGGCCGGGTGCTGGGCGCCAGGTAAGTTTTTTTGTTATTTCTCCTGTTTTCTGTTTTTTTTAATTCCTCTGCAACTTTGTTGAATTATTAAAAATACTTAGGCAACTCCTAAAATCACCAAACTACTCCTGGTCCATAGTTGGATTATTTCCAACATGAAACATTTTAGTTTGGAGATATTTGAGCATTTGAAATATTTTATATAATTTTAAATGCCCAAATTCAAATATCTATGATTTAATTCAAAGACCCTAAGATGGCCTAGGAAAATGTGCACCACTTTTGGCAGAGGTTCTGAACCAAGACAAAAATGATGGGCATTTTAGAAGGGCATTTCAGGTTCATTGCAAAAGTTTTTAGTAAACCCTAGTTGGTTTCAGAGGGGGCTGGGGGTTCTGTCATCCCCATTTTAGGTTTCTGATGAAAGAATAGACATGATGCAACACTCTAATGCATGAACTAGCTAGGGTGTGACAACTCACCCCCACTCAAAAGAATCTCGTCCCGAGATTTGGGTTCCTCCGGAAAGAAGGCGGGATACTCGAGTCAAAGACGATCCTCCCTTTCCCAAGTTGCTTCATCCTCAGAATGTGCGACCATTGAACTTTGAGAAACTTGATATTATGACGTCGAGTGGTACGCTCGGCCTGATCGAGGATACGAATGGGGTACTCTCGATACATGAGATTATCTTGGAGATCAAGCGTTTTGTGGTCCACTCCACGGATAGGATCCGAGAAGCAACGCCTGAGTTGAGAAACATGGAAGACATCGTGGACTCTGGAGAGATGCGGAGGTAGTTCCAACTGGTAGGCAACTTCTCGTTTAGCGAGAATACGAAAAGGTCCAATGTAACGGGGAGCCAATTTGCCTTTGATACCAAAACGATGGGTTCCCTTCAGAGGAGTAACCCGAAGGTAAGCCTTCTCGTCAACCTCGAAAGTCATAGCCTTATGTTTTCGGTCATATTGACTCTTTTGATGAGATTGGGCTGTTTTCAACTTTTCACGAATGATGCGAACTTGCTCTTCTGCTTCCTGGATCATATCCGGGCCAAAGAATTGTCTTTCCCCGGTTTCTGACCAATTAAGGGGTGTTCGACACTGTCGTCCATAGAGAACTTCAAAAGGGGCTTTACCCAAGCTAGATTGATTGCTGTTGTTGTAAGCAAATTCGGCAAATGGAAGGCATTTCTCCCATTCCATTCTGAATGAGATAACAGAGGCTCGAAGCATGTCTTCTAGGATCTGGTTGACGCGTTCTACTTGACCACTTGATTGAGGGTGAAAAGCGGTGCTAAAGGAAAGGCGGGTTCCCATAGCATTTTGGAAACTTTCCCAAAATCGAGAGGTGAAAAGACTTCCTCGATCCGAGTTAATTTCCAAAGGAACACCATGGAGAGACACTATTCGGGAGATGTACAAGTCTGCTAACTGACTAGCAGTTATACTCTCACGAACAGGTAAGAAATGGGCTACCTTGGAAAGACGATCGACAACGACGAAGATACCATTATTCCCTCTGTTGGTCCTGGGAAAACCGGTAATGAAATCCATACCAATTTTATCCCATTTCCATTCAGGAATAGCTAGGGGTTGAAGGGTGCCAGCAGGCTGTTGATGCTCTGCTTTTACACGACGGCAGACGTCGCAATTAGCAATATACTGAGCAATTTCTCTCTTCATCCTAGTCCACCAGAACCTCTGGCGTAGGTCCTGATACATCTTGGTACTACCGGGATGAATGGTGAGAGGAGATTCATGAGCCTCCTTAAGGATCAACTGCCGTAGATGCTGGTTCTTGGGAACCACTAAACGGTTCTTAAAGTACACAACACCATCATCATTTGTGGAGAAAGATCTAGCACCTCCGCTAGCAATGTTCTCCTTGATCTTAGATATTCCCTTATCTCGCTTTTGGGCAGCGATGATTTGATCCGTAAGAGTAGGTTTCGCCACCAAGGTGGAAAGAATCCTTGAGGAACAATGTGAAGGTTAAGCTTCCGAATTTCCTCATGGAGAAGCGGTTGACTTTGTTGTAACATCAGGTTGTTACAATAAGATTTACGACTTAGCGCATCAGCCATGACGTTGGCTTTCCCTGGGGTGTAAGTTATTCCTAAGTCGAAATCTGTGATCAACTCGACCCAACGTCTTTGCCTGAGATTCAAATCCGGTTGGGTGAAGATGTACTTCAGACTTTGGTGATCAGTGAATATTTCGCAACGATTACCGAGGAGGTAATGTCGCCAGGTTTTAAGTGCATAGACTACAGCTGCAAGCTCTAGATCATGAGTAGGATAATTCTCCTCATGTGGGTGCAATTGCCGTGAAGCGTAAGCAATTACGTGTCGATCTTGCATGAGAATACAGCCTAGTCCTTGTCGCGAGGCGTCGCAGTAGATAACAAAGTCCTTAGAGAAATCTGGCGGTACCAGTACAGGAGCAGATGTCAGGCGTCTTTTCAGTTCCTGAAAGCTGTGCTCACATTGTGGAGTCCACTCGAACTTTTTATCTTTCTTGAGGAGTTCGGTTAGAGGTTTCGCGACTTTGGAGAAATTTTCGACAAAGCAACGGCAATAGCTCGCTAAGCCTAGAAAACTCCAAACTTGCTTGACCGATTCAGGTGGAGTCCAATTAAGGACGGCTTGCACTCGCTCAGGGTTAACAGCAATACCTTTACCAGATATTACATGACCCAGATAGGTCACTTCTGACAACCAAAATTCACATTTAGAAAATTTGGCATAAAGACGATGCTCTCGAAGTTTCTTCAACACTAGCCTTAGATGTTCGGCATGTTCTTCCTCGTTCTTGGAGTAGATGAGTATATCATCGAGGTAAACCACGACGAATTTATCCAAATACTCCATGAAGATTGAGTTCATTAACCGAGAAAAAGTGGCTGGAGCGTTGGTTAAACCGAAGGACATGACGGTGTACTCGTATTGGCCATATCGAGTAACAAAGGCCGTTTTAGTAATGTCCCCATTCCTGATTTTGATTTGATGGTAGCCCAACCTCAAATCCATTTTGGAGAAGATTGAGGATCCAGCGAGCTGATCATACAGGTCGTTGATCCTGGGGAGCGGATATTTGTTCTTGATTGTGACCAAATTGACAGGTCGATAATCTACAACCATCCGGTCCGTACCATCCTTCTTCTTGACGAAGAGGACGGGGCAAGCCCACGGAGATGAACTAGGTCGGATGAAACCCTTTTTCAAGGACTCATCGAGTTGTTTCTTAAGCTCGGCTAGTTCTAGTGGTGCCATCTTATAAGGTCTTCTAGCAATCGGGACGGTTCCTGGAATAAGGTCTATTACGAACTCAACATCCCTGTCGGGTGGAACACCTGGCAATTCCTCTGGGAAGACATCCGGAAAGTCACAGACTACCGGGACGTCCTCAAGGTCTGGCAAAGGGCTGGCGTTAAGAGAATATAACCGTCGCTTGGCTATTCGGGTCAAGACATTGACTATCTTCCCCGAAGGATGGGTGAGTTGAACAGTCCTAGAGAAGCAATCAATTTTGGCATGATGGGCTGACATCCAGTCCATACCCAAGATGATATTAATATCTGAAGATTTGAGAGCTATCAAAGATGCAAGGAAAACAAGTCTGTCGACTTGGATTTCATTTCCATGACTTACCCTGGAGGTTTGCCATCTAGAACCGGGAGTGGAAATTTCCATGGTAGAAGGCATGTCACAGAATGCGGTGTTATGCAAGCGAGCATAGTTCTCGGATATAAATGAATGAGATGCTCCTGTATCGAAAAGAACAGATGCTGGGTGGCAATTAACAAGGAGCGTACCGAGAACGATGTTGGGATCCTCTTGAGCTTCTTCGGCAGAGATACAGTTGACATGGCCACGTGCAGCAGTGGCCGGCTTGGCGTAGAACACTTTCCCTGTCGGCTTGCCACTTCCAACAGCTTTAGCAGATTGGTTGGGGTTGGTCTGGGGACACTCGCGCATAAAGTGGCCAGATTCCCCACACTTAAAGCAAGTCACGGAACTGGTGCGTGGAGGAGCATTGTTGGTTGGACCACCATAGGGCTTGGCTGGTGCAAACTGTTGAACGGGGCGAGGCGCCTGGAAGGATGGCCTCGGTGTGAACCTGGGTGGCAGGGCAGTGTTAGGCACCCACACGCGACGCTTCTGAGGACCAGCACCGGATGAGGAACCCACGTCACGGCCATGCTTGCGTGTTGCGTCATAATCAGTCTAACCAGTCTCAGCACTGATGGCCTTGTTAACAAGCTTCTGAAAAGATGTGCACTCATGCAGACGGAGGTCACGGCAAAGCTCAGGACTAAGTCCCTTACGGAACCTTGCTTGCTTCTTGGCATCAGTAGAAACTTCCTCAGTTGCATATCGTGCGAGGTTACCGAACTCCCTGCTGTAAGCATCCACAGAGAGTCGGCCTTGAGTGAAACTGCAAAATTCCTCACGTTTACGGTCCATGAGACCCTCCGGAATGTGATGTTCACGGAAAGCCTCGCTGAATTCAGCCCAAGTAGTGACATGGTCCGCTGGGCGCATAGCTCCATAATTCTCCCACCATAGACTGGCGGGGCCTTCAAGATGATATGCAGCAAAGGTGACCTTGTCAGCCTCAGCTACTAGCGCGGAACGCAGTTTGTGAGAAATACTGCGAAGCCAGTCATCAGCGTCGAGAGGCTCGACGGAGTGGTGGAACATGGGTGGATGTAACTTGATGAAATCACTAAGTGACACCAAGTTAGTCCTCTGATGGTGTGCTGTGTTCTGTTCAATACGCTCCAACAAACGGTTGGTCTCCCGCTTGTTTCTCTCGGCTTCCAGCATAACTTCGACTAGGGAAGGAGGGTGAGGCGGGTTTGCATTCCCGACTTCACTGCCTTCGGCCTGCTCTTGGGAAACAGGGTTATTGCGCGTGTTGACCATCCTAGGTAAACAAGACAATGATTTAGTCAGAATGATAAGATTCCGACATAGAATACAGAATGTAAGGAATAACTCGGAATGCAAGATGATCATCCGTATGACATGGTAGATACAGAAACTGCTCCTTTTATTCCATCGTCATACACACCATACAAGGTTTAGTACAAGACCAAACAAGGTACTATTACGGTGAAAAGAAGATTACATCACATCGGAGGCACTCCGAGCTCCTATACATTATTTTTCTACACCTCCGGAAAGCGGTACAAACTAGGTCATATCCCACGAGTCACGCAGGACGATAGACGACACCGCTAGTACGAACTAGTGATACTACCACTAACTCAGACCGATCCGTAGTAGTCCTCGTAGAAGTCACCTCCATAGCCTGGAAGCTCAACATGATCATCCGGGAACAGACGATCTCGTGGAGCTTGTGGACCATAGGGGCTAGGATGAGGTCTTGGACCAACAGACGGTGGCCTGCGGGGACCGCGAGGTGGGGTGATGCCTCCTACATCACGCCAACCCATCACGTCTGGCAGAGCAGATCTCACAGGATAGAGATCACGCATATCCGAATATCCAGCTTGCACAGCCGGTGCAAACCGAGTCAAAGTGGCCCAATGGTCAGCACGGGTATTGAAAAGCTCTAGCCTCAAGGCCCGATTTTCACAGTCCTTATCCTCGAGCATCTCAGTAGTGGTGCGAGTCCGTGAATCCTCCTGAGTGGGGTCAGCATAGATAGCCTGGAGATACCCTTGTGCTCCCGGAAGTGATGCTGGCATATACCGGAAATCAGAGTCCCGGAATAGACCAGTCCTGACTCGCATGATGGTCATCATAGAGTAGGCGGCATCCTGCACAGCCATCTCAATAGTAACCCTGAGTCCATAGGAGCAGTGAAGGGGCTCGGTGGATCCAGGATAAGATGGAAATATCCTGACAGTGCAAAGATACTGGCTTTGGTTAAAGTCTCGAAATTGCTCTTCGACCGTGTACTCAGGATACCAACGGTATCCAGCCTCAGTCATTACCCTGACCAACATGGCAGTATGGCCGGGTACATCTAGGCATCGAGTCAGGCGAACCACTTGATTGAGGTCGCGAGTGGCCATCTGAAAGCACAACCGTAATGCAAAGGCATTAGAATTTCTAGCAAAATTTCGACAGCATAATAGCTGTAAATGCTCAAAAAGGATTTTGAGACATTTGACAAAGGATTTCATACACACTCAACAACATCATATCAAAGTTCTGAGTCCATCCTAGCAACATAATGTGGTAGTAGAACTGAACTAGGCTTGTATCCATCAAACCTATAAGGTACTACTGATTAGTAACACGTGAACTTGATAGAGAGAAAAGATCCTAATTCCTTAACCCCCGGTGGAAGAATAGACTGACTCAGATCAGAATGTCATAAGATAAAGGAGTAAAAAGAGCCTTACGTTCCAACCCACAAACAATTCCCCTACATATAACTAAAGAATTTCTAGACTCAACATCGACCAGTTTGGCTGGAGAACCTACAGGCAGTCCGGCTCTGATGCCAACGCTGTCAGGACCCTGACTCAGTGTCACATCGATCTAGCCTGTAACACCTCATATCACTTTGCGGCCTCACGCACGGTATCCCCACGGGTGTCGCCTTACCTTTGCCCGGGACCGTTTGCACCTTTTGGCTCACGTATATGATAGTGTCGCTAGCATCCATATGATAAGGAGCCCGGGCTGACATGACTAGTCGTAAACCCAAAGTGGCACAGACTTACAGGGACAGGCATCCATGACCCAGCATCGAACGCGTCGGTCATCAGCAAGTGGGTCCAGGCTGTAGCACTCGGCTAGCAGGACTCCGGTAAACCGGGCTGTAGCGGGCTAACAGGACTCCGGTACTCAATGCGTGACATTTCCCCGAAGGGACAGACACAGGAACGAAGAAGGACACATGCCGGCCAGCCTAAGTGTCCCAGAGCAGTAGCAAGCTACCATGGCTCAGTGGTAACACTAGGAGACATTTCCCGGTAAGAGAGGCTACTAAAGATAAACAACTAGATAGTCAGATCCCACACATACCAAGCATTTCAATCATACACACAATATGCTCGATATGTGCAAATACAACAAGGCATCACAACATGACTCTACGACACAAGTACTTTATTTAAGGCTCAGAGAGCCATACATAACATACACACAAGTACGGGTCACACGACCCAGCACTCAAGTCATACAGTCATACAAACCAGCAGCGGAAGTAACTTGTTTGAGTACAGACAACTAGTAAAATAAAAGAGGCTTGGAAAGCCTAGCTATACTACGTGGTCCTTCACAAGCTCAGGATCACCACCTGGGCCTTACCCTACTCATTGATGTCAACGTCTAGAAGAACCCATCAGAAGGGGTTGCAGCGTCTTCTGTAAAAATGTAAATTATAGCAACATGAGTACAAAGGTACTCAGCAAGACTTACATCAGATCCTACATACATGCACATTATCAAGAAGGGTTGGTGGAGTTATTGCAGCAAGCCAGCTTTGACTCTTGGCTAGGCTATCCTACAAGACTCCATCTTGAAATGGCTTTGCGCACACGAGTCCACTACTCACCACTTCAATACACCACCGAGGATCCACCTCCGTCTTCCTACGAAAGAGCCATCCTCGGCACTCACACTTATCTTGAGGCTTTTAGTAGTTTCCATCTACTTGTCTATGAACTGTATAGGCAACCAAGTAGTCCTTTACCGCGGATGCGGCTATTCGAATAGATCATGATAACCCTGCAGGGGTGTACTTCTTCATACATGTTTCCACCACTTAGCGTCTGCACACGACATGTGCTCGGCAGACTTCAAGCGAAAGCCGACGTGGGTGTAGACCACGACCTACCTAAACACCTAAGTCTCCAATCCAGGTTTATCGCCTATCCAGGTTCCATCCGCAGGGAGTCTGGCCGAGGTTTCCCATACGGCCCCGAATGATGTGTATAGGGTTCCGTGACACCTAACGGGTGCCCGGTATTCCTGGCCACGTACCTACCACATCATAGCCCACCCCTACGGTCAGCGCTGTCCACAGCCTCCAGTAGGCTACAAACACCAGAAACTACTTGCAACTCCTGGACAGAGGACTAGGGTGAATAAGAAGTCGAGCGGGGTCATATTTCAGGGCCCAATGCATGGTAGTAGCTGTATCTTAAATCACACATACAGATCTCAGTGCTTAAGGTCGGCTTCAATGAAACAACCCACCATGTACTCCTACATGGCCGCTCATCGATACCTTTACCAAATCGTGTTCACCACACCACTCTCATTACCGACATAATCATTTCACTCTAGCCCATCACCCAGATGAACCAGACCTGACACGACTCTAAGCATAGCAGGCATAGCAAGGTAGGAACAACACATACATATGGCTCAATCAACTCCTACACATGCTAGTGGGTTTCATCTAGTTACTGTGGCAATGACAGGTCATGCAGAGGAAATGGGTTCAACTACCGTAGCACACAGCAGTTTGAAACGCGTTGTCTTAATGCAGTAAAAGAGAGCAGGAGCGAGAACATGGGATTGTATCGATATGATCAAATGGTTGGTTGCTTGCCTGATGGTTCGATGCACTGATATGGTTCTTCGCTAGGGTAATCACGGTACTCCTCGGAGGCAGAACCTGCCGCAAAGAACACCGATACACAGCCATCACCAAACAATGTGCGACAATATGATGCATGCATGAAACATGGCAATATGAGTGTGTTGGGCTAATGCAACTAAGACCAGAAGGGTTTGAACCAATTTGAAAGAAAGATTCAAATTTCAAACTCATACATGGCCCTTTAAAGTGTTTTATCTTGTTCTGCATTAAACAACAAGTTAACTTGTTTAATCATGCATGAAAACAGTACAGATGGATAGATTGGATTTTTCTGATCATTTTTCATATATAACTTGTCTGATTTGGAGTTACAGATTAAAAGTTATGAATTTTTGAAGTTTAAACTATATTCTGGAATTTCCTATATTAGAATAAATCCAGAAATTAATTTATTGCGTCAGCCATGCGTCAGGATGACGTCAGGGTCAACGGAGACATCCAGGTCAAACCTGACTGTGGGTCCAGGGTGTTAGGGTAATTAGTTTAGTTAAAGTTTAATTAAAACTAACCCTATTTAGTTAACAGGGCTGGGCCCCACCTGTCATTGACTCATCGGGGTTAACCAGGGCCCACCCGCGGTCAAAGCCAGGTCGGCTGCACCGGCGTTTAGCCGCCGGCGAGCCCGCCGCGGCGGCGGAAGTGGTTTTGGCCGTTCCGGCAACCAAACGAGTCGCGGAGGCCAACGGAGTGGAGCTGAGGAGGAGCCGCAGCTCTTGGTGGAGTCCGTTGGGGTCGGGGTGGCCGGAGTTGGTGCCGGCGACGACTTTGGCAGCCACCGGAGTTCGGCCGAGGGCGAACTTGATGCTAGAGGGGTCGGTGAGGTGCGGGGAGTAGCTGGTTAGGTGCTACGTGACGTGGTGAGCATGATAGACACCAAGTTGTGGCCGGAGGGTGACCGGGAGCACGTCGGCGACGAGCTCCGCGGCGGTGGGTGCGGTTGAGCTCCGGGAGGTCACTACACAGCTCGGGAGCAAGAAAAGAAGGGAGGGGAAGATGGTTAAGCTCACGGGGAGTTCGACGAAGCACTTGGTGCGGCCGGGGACGGGCCAGAGCGACGACGGTGTTGAAGGGGATCTCCGGCGATGGCGGTTCGGTCGAGGTCGATGCGGTGGACTCGGGCCTTGCGAGCACTCAGGGCTCGGCTTGCTCGAAGGAGAGGAGGGTGGCGGAGCTCCTGGACACGGCGGCACGGCGTGGGGTTGACGGAGGGCGTGGCTACGGCGAGGGGTGGCAGCAATGGCGTCGGCCATGGCGGGGGAGCGCGAGAGAGAGGAGTTGGGGAAGAATTGAGGTGTCCTGGGGGTTCACGGCTCGGCGTGGAGTTCATCCATCTAGCAACGAGGTGAGGAGGTGAAGCAGGGCGACGGCCAGCTGCGTGGCGCACGCTGCGGCCGCCGTCGGGCACCTGCCTGCCTGCCTGGCCGGCAAGCAGCTCGCTGGCACGGCGCTGGGCTGGGCCAGCAGGTGGGCCGGGTGCTGGGCGCCAGGTAAGTTTTTTTGTTATTTCTCCTGTTTTCTGTTTTTTTAATTCCTCTGCAACTTTGTTGAATTATTAAAAATACTTAGGCAACTCCTAAAATCACCAAACTACTCCTGGTCCATAGTTGGATTATTTCCAACATGAAACATTTTAGTTTGGAGATATTTGAGCATTTGAAATATTTTATATAATTTTAAATGCCCAAATTCAAATATCTATGATTTAATTGAAAGACCCTAAGATGGCCTAGGAAAATGTGCACCACTTTTGGCAGAGGTTCTGAACCAAGACAAAAATGATGGGCATTTTAGAAGGGCATTTCAGGTTCATTGAAAAAGTTTTTAGTAAACCCTAGTTGGTTTCAGAGGGGGCTGGGGGTTCTGTCATCCCCATTTCAGGTTTCTGATGAAAGAATAGACATGATGCAACACTCTAATGCATGAACTAGCTAGGGTGTGATAGGGTTGGCACACGATTTCGTCGTGATTCTACGGTAGAAACTTTGGGGCACTCTTTGAGGTTCTATGTGTTGGTTGAATAGATGAATCTTAGATTGTGTGACGCATATCGTATAATCATAACCACGGATACTTGAGGTGACATTGGAGTATCTAGGTGACGTTAGGGTTTTGGTTGATTTATGTCTTAAGGTGTTATTCTAGTACGAACTCTAGGGCTGTTTGTGACACTTATAGGAATAGCCCAACGGATTGATTGGAAAGAATAACTTTGAGGTGGTTTCGTACCCTACCATAATCTCTTCGTTTGTTCTCCGCTATTAGTGACTTTGGAGTGACTCTTTGTTGCATGTTGAGGGATAGTTATATGATCCAATCATGTTATTATTGTTGAGATAACTTGCACTAGTGAAAGTATGAACCCTAGGCCTTGTTTCCTATCATTGCAATACCGTTTATGCTCACTTTTATCATTAGTTACCTTGCTGTCTTTATAATTTCAGATTACAAAAACCTTTATCTACTATCCATATACCACTTGTATCACCATCTCTTCGCCGAACTAGTGCACCTATACAATTTACCATTGTATTGGGTGTGTTGGGGACACAAGAGACTCTTTGTTATTTGGTTGCAGGGTTGCTTGAGAGAGACCATCTTCATCCTACGCCTCCTATGGCTTGATAAACCTTAGGTCATCCACTTGAGGTAAATTTGCTACTGTCCTACAAACCTCTGCACTTGGAGGCCCAACAACGTCTACAAGAAGAAGGTTGTGTAGTAGACATCAAGCTCTTTTCTGGCGCCGTTGCCGGGGAGGTGAGTGCTTGAAGGTATATCTTTAGATCTTGCAATCGAGTCTTTTAGTTTCTTGTTTTATCACTAGTTTAGTCTATGAAAGAAAACTGCAAAAAAATGGAATTGAGTTTGTCTCATATGCTTCATCTTTTTAATATCTTTCGTGAGTATGATGGAAAGAAAAATTGTGCCAAAGTGTTAGAAGAACAATGCATTAAAATGTTTGGCACTAAATATTTGAATGATGAGCATGATTGCAATGTTGTTAGTATGAATTCTTTGAATATCCATGATGCTAATGATATGCAAAGCCACAAGCTTGGGCATGCTACGTTTGATGAATATGATATTTTTAGTCCCCCAAGTTTTGATGTGCAAATTTATTATGATGAGAGCATGCCCACTATCTATGATGATTATTGTGATGACTTGTATGCTATAAAGAATAATGATATCCATGAAAATTGTCATCATGATTTTAACTTTCAATTGGATTATGCCCCACATGATAGTTATATTGTTGAATTCACTCATGATGCTATTGAAAATTATTATGAGGGAGGAACATATGCTTGTAGGAATTGCAGTAATATCAAGTTTCCTCTCTATGTGGTTAAAGTTTTGTAGTTATGCTTGTTTTGCCTTCCTATGCTAGTTGATTATTGTTCCCATAAGTTGTTTGCTCACAAAATCCCTATGCATAGGAAGTGGGTTAGACTTAAATGTGCTAGTAATATTCTTCATGATGCTCTCTTTATGATTCAATTCTTATCTTTTATGTGAGCATCATTGAAATCATCATGCCTAGCTAGGGGCGTTAAACGATAGTGCTTGTTGGGAGGCAACCCAATTTTATTTTTGTTCCTTGCTTTTTGCTCCTGTTTAGTAATAAAAAATTCATCTAGACTCTGTTTAGATGTGGTTTTATGTGTTTAATTAGTGTTTGTTCCAAGTAGAACCTTTGGGAAGACTTGGGTGAAGTCTTTATGATCATGTTGTAAAAAACAGAAACTTTAGCGCTCACGAGAATTGCTGCCATTTTTATTGGGAGAGTTCTATTTAGTTAATTATTTTTTCAGATGATTAATAGACAACTTACTCAGGTCCACCAATTTATTTTAGAATTTTATGAGTTCCAGAAGTATACGTTTGATACAGATTACTACAGACTGTTCTGTTTTTGACAGATTCTGTTTTTCGTGTTGTTTGCTTATTTTGATGAATCTATGAGTAGTATCGGAGGGTATGAACTATAGAGAAGTTGGAATACAGTAGATATTACACCAATATGAATTTAGAATGAGTTCATTACAGTACCTTATGATGGTGATTAGCTTTCTTATACTAACGAACCTTACGCGTTTTTTTTGCTAAGTTTTGTGTTGTGAAGTTTTCAAGTTTTGGGTAAAGATTCGATGGACTATAGAATAAGGAGTGGCAAGAGCCTAATCTTGGGGATTCCCAAGGAACCACAAGGTAATATTAAAGGAAAACCAAGAACCTAAGCTTGGGGAGGCCCCGGAAGGCATCCCCTCTTTCGTCTTCGTTCATCGGTAACTTTACTTGGAGCTATATTTTTATTCACCACATGATATGTGTTTTGCTTGGAGCATCAATTTATTTTGTTAGGATTTTCTTGATGTTATTTAGAACAATGTTTTGCATGTTTTATTTCAATAAAAGTGGCATTGATAGCCTTTACTATGCCTATTTTAGAAGTCCACATGTTGCTGTTTGAAAACAGAAAGTTTACCGCTGTTGCAATAATTCCCTAGAAAAGTCAGAATGTGATAAAATGTTGAAACCTGTTGCATATTAAGATCTGATAAATTTAATACAGCGGGAATTTTCTTTAGTAATTTTTGGATCTAGATAAGTATGGATGTTGCTGCATTCTTTACAGACTGTCCTGTTTAGGCAGATTGCTGTTATGTTTGCATTGTTTGCATATGTTTGCTTATTTAATGATTCTAATTGAGGATAGGACTATTAAATATGAATAGGCATTTAGTATGCAATGTTGAATAATAGTTTTAGTGATTTGATACAGTAGAGTATGATAAGGTTTTTGCAATGGTTTATACTAACTTATCTCACGAGTCCTTGTTGAGTTTTGTGTGGATGAAGCTTTTGAGATTTAGGAAGACCGTGATATGAGAGGAATTAAGGAGACACAAAAGCTCAAGCTTGGGGATGCCCAAGGCATCCCAAGATAATATTTCAAGAAGTCTCAAGCGTCTAAGCTTGGGGATGCCCCGGTTGGCATCCCACCTTTCTTCTTCAACAACTATCGGTTAGTTTCGATTGATCCTAAGTTTTTGCTTCTTCACATGATGTTTGCCATTCTTAGAATGTCATTTTATTGTGCTTTGCTTGCTGTTTGAATAAAATACCTAGATATGAAATTCTGAAATGTTAGAGAGTCTTCACATAGTTGCATAATTATTCGACTACTCATTGATCTTCACTTACATCTTTCAGAGTAGTGTGTTATTGCTCTAGTGCTTCACTTATATATTTTAGAGCACGGTGATGGTTTTGTATTATAGAAACTATTATTCTCTCATGCTTCACTTAGATTATTTTGAAAGCCTTAAATAGCATGGTAATTTGCTTAAATAATCCTAATATGCTAGGTATTCAAGATTAGTAAAAACTTTCTTATGAGTGTTTTGAATACTAAGAGAAGTTTGATGCTTGATGATTGTTTCGAGATATGGAGGTAATAATATCAAAGTCGTGCTAGTTGAGTAGTTGTGGAATTGAGAAATGCTAGTGTTGAAGTTTGCAAGTCCCGTAGCATGCACGTATGGTAAACGTTATGTAACAAATTTGAAACATGAGGTGTTATTTGATTGTCCTCCTTATGAGTGGCGGTCGGGGACGAGCGATGGTCTTTTCCTACCAATCTATCCCCCTAGGAGCATGCATGTAGTGCCGAGGTTTTTGATGACTTGTAGATTTTTGCAATAAGTATGTGAGTTCTTTATGACTAATGTTGAGTCCATGGATTATACGCACTCTTACCCTTCCATCCTTGCTAGCCTCTTCGGTACCATGCATTGCCCTTTCTCACATTGAGAGCTGGCGCAAACTTCGCCGGTGCATCCAAACCCCGTGATATTATACGCTCTTTCACACATAAACCTCCTTATATCTTCCTCAAAACAGCCACCATACCTACCTATTATGGCATTTCCATAGCCATTCTGATTTATATTGCCATGCAACTTTCCACCATCCCGTTTATCATGACACGTTCATCATTATCATATTGCTTAGCATGATCATGTAGTTGACATAGTATTTGTGGCAAAGCCACCGTTCATAATTATTTCATACATGTCACTCTTGGTCCATTGCATATCCCGGTACACCGCCGGAGGCATTCATATAGAGTCATACTTTGTTCTAGTATCGAGTTGTAATCATTGAGTTGTAAATAAATAGAAGTGTGATGATCATCATTTTCTAGAGCATTGCCCCAAGTGAGGAACTAAAAAAAGAGGGAGAAAGGTCATAAAAAAAGAGAAGGCCCAAAAAAAGATAAAGTCCATAAAAAAAGAGAAGGCCCAAAAAAAGAGAAAGTCCATAAAAAAGGAAAAGGCCCAAATAAAAAATATAAATAAAAAAGGAGAGAAAAAGAGAGAAGGGACAATGCTACTATCCTTTGCCACACTTGTGCTTCAAAGTAGCACCATAATCTTCATGATAGAGAGTCTCTTGTTTTGTCACTTTCATATACTAGTGGGAATTTTTCATTATAGAACTTGGCTTGTATATTCCAATAATGGGCCTCCTCAAGTGCCCTAGGTCTTCGTGAGCAACAAGTTGGATGCACACCCACTTAGTTTCTTTTGTTGAGCTTTCATACATTTATAGCTCTAGTGCATCCGTTGCATGGCAATCCCTAGTCCTTGCATTAACATGAGTCGGTGGGCATCTCCATAGCCCATTGATTAGCCTCGTTGATATGAGACTTTCTCGTTTTTGTCTTCTCCACATAACCCCCATCATTATATTCTATTCCACCCATAGTGCTATGTCCATGGCTCGCGCTCATATATTGCGTGAAAGTTTATAGGTTTGAGATTACTAAAGTATGAAACAATTGATTGGCTTGTCATCGGGGTTGTGCATGATGAGAGCATTCTTGTTTGATGAAAGTGGAGCATGACTAAACTATATGATTTTGTAGGGATGAACTTTCTTTGGCCATGTTATTTTGAGAAGACATGATTGCTTAGTTAGTATGCTTAAAGTATTATTATTTCTATGTCAATATGAACTTTTATCTTGAATCTTTCGGATCTGAATATTCATACCACAATTAAGTAGAATTACATTGAAATTATGCCAAGTAGCACTCCACACCAAAAATTCTGTTTTTATCATTTACCTACTCGAGGACGAGGAGGAATTAATCTTGGGGATGCTGATACGTCTCCAACGTATCTATAATTTTTGATTGCTCCATGCTATATTATCTACTGTTTTGGACATTATTGGGCTTTATTATCCACTTTTATATTATTTTTGGGACTAACCTATTGATCCAGAGTCGAAACGGAATGAAACCTTCTAGAGAAGTTATTTTTGGAAGGAAAGCAACCTGATGGACTTGGAGTGCGCGTCAGGAAAGAAACGAGGGAGCCATGAGGTAGGGGGGGCGCCCACCCCCTAGGGCGCGCCCTCCACCCTCGTGGGCCCCTCGTGGCTCCCCTGACGTATCTCTTCCTCCCATATATACCCATATACCCTAAAACGATCGGGGAACACAATAGATCGGGAGTTCCGCCGCCAGAAGCCTCCGTAGCCACCGAAAGCCAATCTAGACCCGTTCCGGCACCCTGCCAGAGGGGGAATCCCTCTCTGATGGCCATCTTCATCATCCCACCGCTCTCCATGACAAGGAGGGAGTAGTTCACCCTCGGGACTAAGGGTATGTACCAGTAGCTATGTGTTTGATCTCTCTCTCTCTCTCTCTCTCTCTCTCGTGTTCTTGATTTGGCACGGTCTTGATGTATCGCGAGCTTTGCTATTATAGTTGGATCTTATGTTTCTTCTCCCCCTCTACTCTCTTGTAATGGATTGAGTTTCCCCTTTGATGTTATGTTATCGGATTGAGTCTTTAAAGATTTGAGAACACTTGATGTATGTCTTGCCGTGCGTATCTGTGGTGACAATGGGATATCACGTGATTCACTTGATGTATGTTTTGGTGATCAACTTGCGAGTTCCGCCCATGAACCTATGCATAGGGGTTGGCACATGTTTTCATCGTGATTCTCCGGTAGAAACTTTGGGGCACTCTTTGAGGTTCTATGTGTTGGTTGAATAGATGAATCTGAGATTGTGTGACGCATATCGTATAATCATACCCACGGATACTTGAGGTAACATTGGACTATCTAGGTGACATTAGGGTTTTGGTTGATTTGTGTCTTAAGGTGTTATTCTAGTACGAACTCTAGGGTTGTTTGTGACACTTATAGGAATAGCCCAACAGATTGATTGGAAAGAATAACTTTGAGGTGGTTTCGTACCTTACCATAATCTCTTCGTTTGTTCTCCGCTATTAGTGACTTTGGAGTGACTCTTTGTTGCATGTTGAGGGATAGTTATATGATCCAATCATGTTATTATTGTTGAGAGAACTTGCACTAGTGAAAGTATGAACCCTAGGCCTTGTTTCCTATCATTGCAATACCGTTTATGATCACTTTTGTCATTAGTTACCTTGCTGTTTTTATAATTTCAGATTACAAAAACCTTTATCTACTGTCCATATACCACTTGTATCACCATCTCTTCGCCGAACTAGTGCACCTATACAATTTACCATTGTATTGGTTGTGTTGGGCACACAAGAGACTCTTTGTTATTTGGTTGCAGGGTTGCTTGAGAGAGACCATCTTCATCCTACGCCTCCTATGGATTGATAAACCTTAGGTCATCCACTTGAGGGAAATTTGCTACTGTCCTAAAAACCTCTGTACTTGGAGGCCCAACAACGTCTACAAGAAGAAGGTTGTGTAGTAGACATCAATTCCTTCCTCAACATCTCGGCGTTTATCGTCGTGTGCGAGGCCATCCTCCGCATCCACCCCCACTTCGGGTTGTGGCTCAAAGTCTTCAACGTGAAGCCGAAGGTGGTGGATGGCCAGCACATGGAGTGCGGAGGAGCCATGGTGGGCAAGCTGTCCAATGTCTCCTGGCCCAAAAGCACTTTTGTGGAGACAGTAAAGGAGTGGCAAAAGCAGTGGTTCTACATCATAGAACCTCGCGGCACCACCTGGGCCGCAGCTGCCGAATTCTGCTCTGGTGCTCCCATGCGACTCACCTCCTGGGTCGAGAAGAGTCCGGACTGGTGTTCACCTGATGAGCTGATAGCACTGCAGACGCGCGTTCAAAGCATGGTGACCAAGAATGTCAAGCTCGTTGATGTAATCCAGGTGATGCTAGTTTGCCGGATTCTTCCGTGCCAGCGCCGAAGCCGCCCTTTGTGGGAGTTCAATCCGAAGATGCACCAGACCTTGATAAGGCTCTTCGAGACTACTCACGAAGGTGCCTGGAAGTTTCTCTTTAAGGGCAACGAGAAGCCACCGGCCACGGATTCAGACCGTGGTCATGATTGTAAACACCCCTCTAGCGAGGTGTGTTATTTCTGACGTATCCCCAACTTAATTGTTTCGAAAATGATGTCCGAGTTTATCATTGCCCTTTCAGGACTGGATGGAGAGGGCGAGTGGATCCAGTGTCCGGCTCCGCTGCCTGAAGAACCGGTCATCCCGCATCTAGCGAAGATGCTGGTGCCAGCGCCGTATAAGGTGCTAGAGAAGAAGGCCAAGAAGAAGGCCAAGGGGGCCAAGAGTGGCCCCCGTCGCAAGGGTACTTCGGATGTGACATCCGAAGACGACGAAGCTCATTCCTCTGTCCCTGAGGACAATGACGAGGAAGAGGAGGAGGAGGAGGGAAACAACCTTCCCCCTGAGGAGAGGAAGAAGAAGAGGGCGGCTTCGGCGCATCTAGAGGCGGAAACGCCCAAGAAGGGGAAGGGCATCCCAACGGTCAACACCGCGTGGGACATTGACAGCAGTCCGGAACGACGCCTCCACACTAAGCCCCAGGCCGCATCGTAATTGACATGGCTTGCTCATGCGCACATTCGGCCCTTTCTCTTCATTATCTTGACATAGTTAACTATACTATTGCAGTTCGGCCCGCGACCTTATCCAACGATCCTCATCTAGAGGTTCGTTGGCTCCATTAGAGATGGCGAGCATGTCTCCACCGCCTGCTTATTCCCCCGGGGCCAGGAACGACACCGAAGTGTTGTCCCGGAGGGCCGTTCGAGCCGGGGAGGAGCCCAGGACATTGTCCAGGAGACGCCACAAGGCGAGACCTCCACTGCCGGACACATGGGGGAGCAGATCCCCATGGAGACTGGCAAAGAGGGCCATATTCAGTTCGGCCCTCAGCCGGATACAATTACGGAGACCCATATGGCTCCGGAATCGGGCGGGCAGCCCCCTTCGAAGGAGGGGGGTGCACTGATTCCACCGGTGGCCCCTGTCCATCCAGGTGCGCCAGATGACCTGATGGAGGCGCTACGAGGCGCCTCCATTGTGGACAAGCACCGTGTCCTTATGGGTGTGGTGATCGAGAAGGTTCAGTCCGCCAAGAGTGGACTGAACGAAGCCTGTAGCAATCTATTGACAGGTTTCGAGGTAAGTGACATAAAAAGAGAAAAAACCCATGTAGTCAGCAGCCCCTGAGACACTGTGCGGTGTTCGGCGAGAAGAACCGGATAGAGGATCAATCTCTTATTGTAGGAGACTAATATGTATGAATAAGCAGGCGTCACTGTTAGCCGTGACCTCGCATGCTGCCGAAGTCTCTGAACTGAGGCAGAGGCTGGAGTGGACCAAGAACGAGCTCGGCAAGGTTAAGGTTCGGCTCCAGGAGAAGCAAGGTGAGTGACGAGTTGCTATGTATTCAGAAGGAGTAGGCGCTGTATATTGACCGTGGTGTCGTAATATATGCAGGAGTCGTGACCGAGGTCGAGGCCCTGAGGAAGGCCCTGGGCGAGGTCGAGGAGAAAGCTATGCAACAGCAAGCCGCCCGTAAGAAGCTCAAGGCCGGGGTCAAAGAAGTCCAGCAGGAGCTTCAGGATGCGGTGAAAAAAATGTGAGGCCTTGGAGCATGAGGCGTCGGTTCAAGGGACCGAACTCGCCAAGGCTCATCCGAGTTTGGAGACCGCACGGAATGAGGCCCAGGCCGCCCTCTAGGAGATCCAGGAGGCCAAGAAGATCACGGCGGGTAAGGCATTTAAGATGCAAAGCAAGTATGTGGAGAAGCAGTACCTTTTACTAACCCGGGTTCGGAGTTCCCCAGGGGCTTTTGCGGATTTGCCACGCAGTGTATCACACGCCACGGAATTCTATCGAGCCGAAGGAGGGGGTTCTACGGAGAGGCTATTCTGGTCATAGTATGCGGCTCCAGAGCATCTCGTGTCCTTCACCGATCAGCTAAAACAGCTGGTGAAGCTGCATAGGGTGGCCGAACTAGCCATTAAGGATTTGATAATCCAGCTATGTCCAGTCGAAGCTATGCCAAGCAGCTACTTCGGACTCGTGAGGCGGATGGTAAACGCCTGTCCTCGGCTGGACATCGTCAAGCGCTCGGCCTGTATTGAAGGTGCGCGCATGGCCTTCGCCCGTTGCAAGATGTGGTGGGTGAAGATGGACGCCGTCGAGGTGACCAGAGGGCCACCGGAGGGCAAGGAGCACGACACACCTGAACGGTACTTTGCGGATGTCCTGGAGGGGTCTCGCCTTGCGGCAGCACAATTTTCACAGGACATTATGTTTGAATGAATGTATTCATGTTGCCTTTGCCTTGTATTATGAAAACAAAGCCTGTTTTGTAATGTAATTTTGTTATGCTTTAATTGTTTCCTCCTGTGCGGCCGTGTTGTATGTAATCTGAGGGTTGGCCAGTCGTCGACTTCTGCCCTCACGTAGGTAGTATGGAGGTGTTCGGGATGGAATCTAAACAATCTTGATCCAATTATATGGTCCTTGAAGGAGTTGTTTAGTGCAACGAACAAGGAAATCCGACTATATGGCTTAAACGCCCTCACTTAGCCATAGGAGTTTTATAATAAAGCATGGGCGCAGCCCCTGGTTCAATCCAGAGTGCTGTCAG
Source organism: Triticum aestivum (assembly GCF_018294505.1). Classification (NCBI taxonomy): domain Eukaryota; kingdom Viridiplantae; phylum Streptophyta; class Magnoliopsida; order Poales; family Poaceae; genus Triticum; species Triticum aestivum. The sequence continues at coordinate 514,309,965 of NC_057803.1, forward strand.
CATTTGATCGGGAAGTGCCGATCTTTCGCATAATGCAGAAAAAATCTCCAACGATTTGTAACCCTCGAACAGCTGACCAGCTCTCGCCGTATCATGACAGTCAGTTCTCGGCTTTCTCTACTGAGGTGCTCATCTGGTCAAGGCCAGGGCACAATCACAGTAGTTCTCCCTTTACTACCCTAGCCGATTTAGCGGAATGTAGGGTAGCAAGCACAGGAGCCGGGCAACCCAACTATTGACCAAAGACATGATTCGGAGCCAATGCATATAATGCTAGATTCGGGGTGCCAAACTTATCTGTAAGGATTGTTCGGACTTTGTTGTCGTATCATGGGGCGATGGGGAGCCCCTGGCAAATATGAAACGTACCAGAGTGTACGGTTGCTAGGAAATAAGTAATTTAAAGGAAAACAGAGGGAAAACATAGATAGGATCCAGGCCCCTCGAATTTGGACCATGAATTGTTTCCATTATAGTTGGATTAACGCGTCGAAGCACATTGATACAAAATAGTGTAGTAAGCAACCGGCTATTTGACATACCACAACCAAAGGCGAGCTGCGTGTGGGTCCTGAAAACAGATAGAGTAATTGCTGAGTTAGCCTCTAGGGTTTCCCATGTACGCTTGTGATCCATGTCAATCTGGTGTGTTTATCCTTTGGCATGACCATTAATCAGGTCGTCGAAGGAGGCCCGCATAAGAGAAACCTGAAAAAAGGAAAAGGAAATAGTGAAGCTATATGTGTGTATGGGAGCGGTCTAGCCGAACTGTAGTTCCCGGGCTAGCTTGTGCCTCCGTCGATGCCCATGGAATTTTGAGTGTGTAGTTATGTACGCGTGGTACGAATGCCACTACCTCACCGGGTCTGGGACAGAGGACGAGTTGCTAACTGAGCTCTCGACGAGCCGCGCTGTCCTGTTGCGGTGCGGTTCAGACCCTCTTGGTGATGTCCAGGGGCTCGACAGCCGGATTACAGTTCTCCTTGAGAAGGCCACTCTGTACCTCTGCTGCAAGGGCGGCTGTGTGTTGTTCTGTTTGGAGGGAGCGTTCAGTGTTGCCATTGACTATTATGACGCCGCATGGACTAGGCATCTTGAGCTTGAGATAAGCATAGTGTGGCATTGCATTGAATCTAGCAAACGCGGTTCATCCGAGCAGTGCATGGTAGCCGCTGCGGAAGGGGACGATATCGAAGACTAAATCTTCGCTTCGGAAGTTGTCCGGAAAACGGAAGACCACCTCCAGGGTGATTGAGCCAGTACAACGGACCTCTACGCCTAGTATGACTCCTTTAAAGGTAGTCCTTGTGGGTTTGATTCGTGAGGGATTAATGCCCATCTTCCACACTGTATCCTGATAGAGCAGGTTGAGGCTGCTTCCACCGTCCATCAGGACTCGTGTTAGGTGAAATCCGTCGATGATTGGGTCGAGAACCAGTGTGGCCGAAGCGCCATGGCGGATACTGGTTGGGTGATCTCGACGACCGGAGGTGATCGGAAATGACGACCGCGGATTGAATTTTGGGGTGACTGCCTCTACCGCGTAGATGTCCCGGAGTGCTCGCTTGCGCTCCTTTTTGGGGATGTGTGTAGCGTATATCATGTTCACTATTTTGACTTGAGGCGGAAATTTCTTCTGCCCCCCAGTGTTCGGCTGCCGGGGCTCTTCGTCCTCGCTTTGTGATCCCTTTTCTTTGTTTTTGGCATTCAACTTGCCGGTCTGTTTAAAAACCAACAATCTCTGTTGGTATGATTGGCTTGTTTATCTGGAGTGCCATGTATCTGGCATGGACGATCGAGTATGCGGTCCAGGCTGGATGGCCCCTCACTATTACTTTTGTAGGGCTTCTTCCGCTGGCCGGACTTGGAGCCATTGAATCCGGCGTGAACTATGGTGTCATCGGTGTTATCGCCATTGTTTTCGGCGTTTGTGCCTATTGCGCCGGAGCTTGCCGGTGTTGTTCTTGGCCTCAGAGGGGCCTGCCTCGCTGGCTGTGTTTTTGCTATGAGCCAGCTAGCTGTCCTTGCCCGGGCAAAAGCAGGTCATGAGTGTTGTGAGGGCTGCCATGGATTTCGGATTTTCTTGGCCAAGGTGGCGTGCTAGCCATTCGTCACGGATGCTGTGCTTAAAGGCTGCTAGGGCTTCAGCATGTGGACAGTCAATGATCTGGTTCTTTTTGGTTAGGAACCTAGTCTAGAATTTTCTAGCTGATTCTCCAGGTTGTTGTACTATGTGGCTTAAGTCATCGGCATCGGGTGGCCGGACATATGTACCTTGGAAGTTGTCAAGGAAGGCTTCTTGCAAGTCCTCCCAGCTGCCGATGGAGTTTTCAGGCAGGCTATTAGCCAGTGTCGAGCTGGCCCTTTGAGCTTTAGTGGGAGGTATTTCATAGCATGGAGGTCATCTCCTCGGGCCACGTGGATGTGGAGAATAAAATCTTCGATCCACACTGTGGGATCGATTGTTCCGTCGTATCATTCAATACTGACGGGCTTGAACCCCTCAGGGAATTCGTGATCCAGCACCTTATCTGTGAAGCAGAGAGGGTGTGCAGTGCCTCTATAGAGGGCCGCATCACGGCGCACCTCCGATGAAGTCCGTCTGCGACTATCGGCCCGGGTGTGATTAAGTTTGTCCCGTCTGAATAGGTAGCTGTCATCCCGAGTAGGGAAGCGTCCTCGCAACCCGTAGATTGATCTGGTGTGTCCTGCTCTACTGTCCAGGTCCTGTCAAAGATCGTATGTATGGTCTCGAGTTGTTTTGTCCCTGTTTTTACGAGGCGGTGGGGCGGGCTTTTGTTCGGCCTAAGTTGCCGTTTTATCCCGACCGCGGGGTGATCGGTCCGCCGCACTATCCCGGTGACGTGGTGGTCGGTCCTCGTTACGCGAGGGAGGTATGGGATCCAGTGCCTCATCATCAAACTGAGGTAGCAGTCTGCGCTTTGGGTAACTCTTGGCTGGGCGCTTGAGGCCGTATTCTTCGGCTTCCAGGACATCGGTCCATTTGTCAATAAGTAGGTCTTGATCGACTTGGACCTGCTGCTTTTTCTTTAGGCTTCTGCAAGTAGCTATTAGCTGGCGCTTGAAGCGCTCCTGCTCTAGGTGTGCCTCAGGTACGATGAAATCCTCGTTGCCGAGGCTCTCCTCATCTTCGGAGACTGGACGATAACTATCATCATCCGGGTCATTGGGCATGGCCTGTTTATCAGGGTCATCTTGCCCGTTGTCTTGTTCCTCCTGTTCGGATGCAGCTCCAACAGGGTCTTCATTGTTTTCGGCGTCGCTCGGAGTACTATTTTCTCCGGTGCTAGTGTTACCATCTTTTGAGCGACGAGGCTTATAACGGCGTTTAGGGCGTCGATGCTTGGACTGTCTCTCAGAAGGTTTATCCGCAACTGGATCCCCTTTGTCATCGTCGCTAGCTTTTTTAGGTGTGTCAACCATGTACACATCGTACGAAGAGGTGGCCGTCCAACGTCCAGTAAATGGCGGGTCTTGGCCTTGCTCCTTGTTGGCATCGTCGTCCACACCGTTGATGTCTTCGGAGCCATAATCAAGCACGTCGGTTAAGTCGTCGATGGTGGCTATGAAGTGGGTGGCGGGTGGGAAGCAAAATTCCCCGTCATCAGCCTCTAGCTCGAACTGAACATAGTCCGGCTGTGAGTCCTTCTCCAAGGATAAATTCTTTAGAGAGTTTAGCACATCACCCAAAGGTGAGTGCTGGAGAATGTCCGCGACACTAAATTCAAAAATCGATAACCCATCCAGCTCGGTGTCCGCAGGCGTGCCCGGTCCGGAACTAATAACCGGAGACGAGTCCAGAGTCCCATTCGACGCGAGTACTGCGGGGCGTCGAGTCCGTGTGCGGCTCCAACACCGCAGACTCTGCGGCCTCGGATGGCACGATCTGCTCTGGTTCTAAGGCCATTGCAGCAACAGGAGCCATCTCCTGGATGTGATCCGATGATAGATTTAAGTCATGTTCATCGGGGCGAGGGTGAGCGATCGCCGCGGTCTCGAATCCATTGAAGATCAAGTCTCCACAGATATCCGTGACGTAGTTCAAGCTTCCAAATCTGACTTGGTGGCCAGGAGCGTAGCTATCAATCTGCTCCAGATGGCCAAGCGAGTTGGCCCGCAGTACGAAGCCGCCGAATACAAAAATCTGTCTGGGGAGGAAGGTTTCTCCTTGGACAGCTCACTATAGACGATCGGAGGGGCCATCGAACCTCTCGTTGATGGCACAGTGGAGCTCTCAATGAAAGCACCAATGTCAGTGTCAAAACCGGCAGATCTCGGGTAGGGGGGGTCTCGAACTGTGTGTCTAGGATCGATGGTAAGAGGACACGAGGGACACGATGTATAACCAGGTTTGGGCCCTCTCTATGGAGGTAATACCCTACTTCCTGCTTGATTGATCTTGATGAATATGAGTATTACAAGAGTTTATCTACCACGAGATCGTAATGGCTAAACCCTAGAAGTCTAACCTGTATGAATATGGTAATGAGTATCTCCTTTCCGGACTAACTCCTCTGGTTTATATAGGCACCGGGGGGATCTAGGGTTTACATAGAGTCGGTTACATAAGAAGGAATCTTCATAGTCGGCCGCCAAGCTTGCCTCCCATGCCAAGTAGAGTCCAATCCGGACACGGGTACAGTCTTCGGCCTTCATGTCTTCACAGCTCATCAGTCCGGCCCATGGATAACAGGCCGAACGCCCAAGGACCCCTTAGTCCAGGACTCCTTCAAAGGCAGCAAGTATTGAACGCATCCTCCTAAGCCTGAAAGCCTGCCTATTCCTAAGGAATATTTCCAGCAGAACGATTGGGTTACCCACGCTCGTATTGATGAGAATCCCGCAATAAGGGGACATGATCTCTACTTTGACAAGACGTGCCAATGGAAACCGCATCTCGAAACGCAGAACGACAGACAAAAAACGGTTCGATATAATGACCGGTCATGCGTGATGCCATCTTGCAAAAAGTTGTCAGCAGATGGAACTCATGAAATATTATACTCTCTACAGCTGTGTGTGTGGTACTTGTGTTGCAGATCCGGACATGTCTGTTTCATCCGAAGACTATCTTGGAGTATTTAGAAAGGGGAACCCGCGTTGCAATGCCAAAGACAATCTGCGCGCCGGACACCTCGTCATTGAAGCCTGGTTCAGGGGCTGCAGAGGGAGTCCTGGACTAAGGGGTCCTCGGGCATCCGACCTGTTGGACATGGGACGGACTAATGGGCTGTGAAGAAACAAGACCGATGACTCTCTCCCGTGTCCGGATTGGATTGTCCTTGGCGTGGAAGGCAAACTTGACGACCAAATATGAAGATTCCTTTCTATGTAACCGACCTCGTACAACCCTAGTCCCCTCCGGTGTCTATATAAACCGGAGGGCTTAGTCCGGATCGAGGGAGATACAATCATAATCATAGTCATACATGCTAGACTTCTAGGGTTTAGCCATTACGATCTCGTGGTAGATCAACTCTTGTAATACTCATATTCATCAAGATCAATCAAGCAGGAAGTAGGGTATTACCTCCATAGAGAGGGTCCGAACTTGGGTAAACATTGTGTCCCCTATCTCCTGTTACCATCGACCTTAGACGCACAAAGGACCCCCTACCCGAGATCCGCCGGTTTTGACACTGACAGCAGGGTCGACGGGACACGTGCGAGCAGCAAGGCTGCCCATGCTCACTAGGAAGCAAGCTCTTTGACCTCCATGCACCAGCTGCCGCCTGCCTCGCTCACAACTTCTCCATTAATGGGTTAATTAAAGCACCTGGACGGAGGGTGTTTGCTTGTGATCCCATGGCAGCATTTGCTTTGTTCGTGTTTTCAACTCGTATTCTGGCCTAATTTAAATTGCCACATAGGGCAATGGATAATATGACGACAAATAAAATGGCAAATGATAATACGATGACAAATTTACAATGGCACAGATAATGATGTGTTACATATTCCGAATATTTTAAAATGCCACATGCAGCAAAGCCCGGAAGACACAGGGGCAAGAGAAGAAGGAAATCACAGACAACGATCTGGGTCGCTACTATCTCTTCTCGTCGATGGATCGCTAGGCGACGACATCCTCCAGCTCCTTCTTCAATTGCTCATGACTTTGCTTGAAAGCAGATACGGATTCCTCCACCTCTTGCTTGCGCTCAATCCGGAGCTTCCTCAAGTCACCCATAAGTTCCTCGACGACCGCTGTCAGCATCATTCCCGAGGCACTGCTCTACTCAAGAAGCATCTTCCACCTGGCGACCTCCTCCTCCTTCTCGGCGAGCACCTTGAGGAGCTCTGCATTGTCACCCATGAGTTGCTTGACAAGGTCGGTCGCCTTGTCAACCGAGGCATCGGTGATCTCGAGCAGCTTCATCAAGCCGTCGACCAACTCCTGCTCCTTAATGAGGCCAGCGAGAATGTCGTCTTTGCCGGCCAAGGACTTCAGGAACGCCAGCTCGTCGCGATGGCCGACATGGCGAGGGCGCTTGTGAGAGCCCTTGAGTGCCCACGAGAGCTCGTTCGAGGGCTCCGCGACGCACCGGGACATCTTTGCTGCGGCTACCGCTTCGCGGCAGGACCTCTCTAGTGCTTCCGCGGCCTTGGTATTTGCTGCTTGGTTATATTTCCATCCGAAACTCCTCCTACCGGTCATGGCGGAACGACTTGACAGGAAAGACTAGTTTTGTGGGTGATGAGGAGAGGAATTGTGAACTAATATTTGAGTGGGTAGTTTTTATAGCCCGGTGCTAAATGTGAATGCATATTAGCTTGATAGGCGTGAACAAATTTGCAATTACTTTTTGCATTATAATCTGCAATGTGACGGGAAATAAGGTCAAAATTTATTGATGGTTCTGGGCCTACAAAGCCCGGTCTGTTGTTCTGGCTCGTCGCAAACAGTTCGTTTGGATCAACCATATGCCACGCATCGGAAGCCCGAAACATGGGCCCACATTCTCGGATGTACGTGTACGTGTCTGCCCACTATCACACTCAGTCAAGATATCACAATCGTGTCCTATGGATGTGTCGTCGCGCCTCCCACGGGGTGCCAGAAGGTTGACCACGTGGTTGCTCGCCGTTGAGGCGGCGGCGGTGCGCTCTGCTCCTCATTGAGGTGGCTGCGGCGCGCTCTGCTCGCGTCCGTCCATGCATTTTTCTCGCCATTGAGGCGGTCGCGGCACGCTCCGCCGTGGCATCCCTGCGTGTGCTCTGCTCGCCATTGAGGCAAATTTACAATGACAACGGTTAATAGTTGTCTCACATATTCAGGATAATTTAAAATTCCACATGCGGCAAGGCCCAGAACACTCACGGCCTACAGATGCATAAAATTATAATAAAATATAGGCTAAAAGGCTGAGCTGGCGGCCTTCCGACGACGGTCTTCTCGGACTCCATGATCAGCATAGCACCCTTGCGGCCGTTCACTCCAAGTGTCCCGACCCACCTCCGCCTATGGAGCTGCCGCTGGGAGGCTCTTGGGGCTGCTGGGCCTCTTCTAGAAGAGCTTGATAGCGTGCAATCGCGCGCATGATATCTCCGCGGAACCACTCCATTTTCCATGTCTCCGGCCTGGTAGCAAATTACGTCCATCACCTGCATCCTCAAGATATCACGTTGGCAATGTTCTACTTCACCGGGGACGTCAACTCCGCCAAGGATGTGGTCAAGCCTGGCCGCCACATCATTGGGATTGAGGTAGACACGGCCACCACGGGCAATGATGAAGCCGCGGGCTGCCTGTGTCTTGACTGAGTCGCAAAGGTCCTCTGACCATTCCTTACGGGGCATCAGGCTCTCGATAGCACTGGTGATGGCGGCTCTTCGGGTTGGTCGTCAATCATGCCGCTGAGCAGCTCTGGATCTTTTGCATGGTGGATGGAAAACTGCTCATCACACCTCCTCTGCAATATGTCGATTGTGCGTGCAAGGACTGTCACGCCGATATCGCTGCCGATGGGCCATGGTGCCTGCACCAGCCGATGAAGCTCTTTCTCCCTGACCTGCTCCGGCTCGTTCTCCTTGCCTAAGATGTAACACAGGTAGGGGTCGATGTCGAAGCTTTGGTCGTTGCCTGGCATGCTTGGAATAATTAATGGTAGATGGGTGCGGACTAGATCTGCGCAGAGTGTCGCGACGGTGCATCGCCACCTTGGTTATATGCAACAAGCCATTAGCTGGTAGCAGGAAACCGATGAGGGAAGAGGCGTGGATTTACAATTTCACCGCCGTGGAGCGCAGGAATACTAAGTGGAGCACACACACACAACCCGAATACCGTATGCGGTGCCACATGTTATTTATCACACACTTGTTAACATAAGGAAACATATGTGTAACTTACTAATCATCGAACACGAGTACTCACAGACGCATCGTGTGCGATACTCCTAGCCACCGCAAGCAACTAGTTTGCATTTTTCAAAGTTTTTTGTTCGAACAGAATCACACACGAACTAACTATAGTAACTGTCGGTGTCAAAACCGGCGGATCTCGGGTAGGGGGTCCCGAACTGTGCGTCTAAGGCGGATGGTAACAGGAGGCATGGGACACGATGTTTACCCAGGTTCGGGACCTCTTGATAGAGGTAAAACCCTACATCCTGCTTGATTATTCTTGATGGTATGAGTATTACAATAGTAGATCTACCACGAGATCAGAGAGGCAAATTAAACCCTAGAAGCTAGCCTATGGTATGATTGTATGTTGTCCTACGGACTAAAACCCTCCGGTTTATATAGACACCGGAGGGGGCTAGGGTTACACAAGGTCGGTTATAAAGGAGGAGATATACATATCCGTATTGCCTAGCTTGCCTTCCACGCCAAGTAGAGTCCCATCCAGACACGGGACGAAGTCTTCAATCTTGTATCTTCTTAGTCCAACAGTCTGGCCAAAGGATATAGTCCGGCTGTCCGGAGACCCCCTAATCCAGGACTCCCTTAGTAGCCCTGAACCAGGCTTCAATGACGATGAGTCCGGTGCGCAGTATTATCTTCGGCATTGCAAGGCGTGTTCCTCCTCCGAATACACCACGGAAGAGTGTGAATACAAGGATAGTGTCCGGCCCTGCAAAATATGTTCCACATACCACCGTAGGGAGAATAATATTTCCACAAATCTAATCTGCTGACACGTTTTGATAGTATGACATCACTTCATGGCCCGGTTATTATTCGAAGCGATTTTCTCAACCAGCTCCGCACATCGCGAGGCGGGTTTCTTGATACGTCTTATCAAAGCAGAGATCGTGTTCCCCTTATTACGAGATTCTCATCAATACGGATGTGGGTAACCCAACCGCGCCATCAATTGTGGCGCCTGGGGAATAAGCGGTTTTGTCAGGCAAGTGGGGAGACTCATCGCCTCCTCCGCCCTTATAAAGGGACAAAGGTTTACTTTCCTTCACCCACACCTTCTTCTTCCCCGCCTACCCATCCCCGCACACTCGAGCTCTAGCGCCCAAGCTCGCGTTCTTCTTCTCAAACCACTCCAAGTATGTCCGGAGCGGGAGGCAAATGGATGGTATCCTCCGTCACGGAGGAGAACATCAAAGAGTTATGGGAAGCTGGATACTTGGCTGCAAATATCGTGCACCTGCTGCCGAATGCGGGGCAGATTGTCCCCATGCCCAAACCCCATGAGAGGGTAGTTTTTCTCACCCACTTTGTCCGCAGACTGGGGTTTCCACTCCACCCGTTCGTCCGCGGGCTCATGTTCTACTACGGGCTGGATTTTCATGATCTGGCCCCCAACTTCATCCTCAACATCTTGGCGTTTATTGTCGTGTGCGAGGCCTTCCTCCGCATCAGGCCCCACTTCGGCCTATGGCTGAAAACCTTCAATGTCAAACCGAAGGTGGTGGGTGGCCAGCAAGCCGAGTGCGGAGGAGCCATCGTGGGAAAGATGCCAAACGTCACCTGGCTCGAAGGCTCCTATGTGGAGACCATAAAGGGGGTGGCAATCGGGGTGGTTCTACATCACCGAACCGCGCAACACCAACTGGGTGGCGGCCCCCAAATTTCGATCCGGAATCCCCACGTGGCTCACCTCCTGGAAAGAGAAGGGCCTGTCCTGGGGTTCTTCGGCAGAGCTAACGGGACTCCAGACCTGTATCTAGAACATGATGAACAAGAAAATTAAACTTGTCAACGTGGTCCAGGTTATGCTCGTCCGCTGGATCATTCCGTGCCAATGACGGGCATTCAAAATGTGGGAGTTTGACTCGGCCAAGCACCAGACGCTGTGAGAGCTCCACGACACAACGCACAAGGACATCTGGAGGGTGCTGTTCAAGAGCGCCGAGATCACCCCTCTCACCGAAGATCGCGGACTCGGCACAAAGCGCCATGCCGGTCGGGTAAGCATTTATATTTCTCGGGGTATTGATTCACCTAGGTTTAGTTATGTGTAGGATCTAAGCTCCCATGTTATTAACAGGACTGGATAAAGACGGCGGAGAAGCTCGATAGCCCAGCCCCGCTGCCCGAAGATCCTGCAGACACTCTTCCAACGAAGATGCTAACTCCGGCACCTTACGAGGTGCCGGCATAGAAGACCAAGAAGAAGACCGTGGGGACCAGAAAGGGTCTCCAGCGTACGGTCGTATCGGAATCATCGGATGGCGACTCCGATGCACACTCCTCCCATGGAAACGAGGAGGAGGAGAAGAGTTCTCCCCCCTGCCAGGGAGACAAGAAAAGGAAGGCCGACCCATCCGGGGAGGCCGAAGGGTCCAAGAAGGGAAGGACCCTCCTTCCGGACCGTGCCACAACGGTCGTCGACAGCGGCGAGGAGTGGCTGCCCAGGGACAAGCCCCTGTCGAAGTCGTAAGTGTCCAGACACCATAGTACTTCATAATATGTTTTATTGTACTACCTTTCCTCATGTCGAACATGATTATGCAGTCCGTCCCGAGCTCATTTCGACGTACCTTCGTCGAGCGGCTCGTTGAGCTCGTCGGATATGAACAGTGGTTCTCTTCCGACCGCTTCCACCCCTCGCCCTACGGACAATGCCGAGGTGTTGTCTAAACAGGCACCGAGCCAAGGGGAGGTGGTCCTGGGGGCGCCTCATGGCGACTTCCCAGACCCTGGGAACCAAGGGAGCGAGGCTCCCACAGGCTTTGAGTTCGGGCCCTAGCCGGACACTGCACCGGAACCTTCGATGGCTCCGGACTCCGGCAGGCGGCCCCCCATCAACGGGGGGCCAACCATCCGTGCCAGTGTCCTCTGTCCAACCAGAGGCACCGGACAACCTGCTGGAAGCGCTTGGCAGCGCTTCCATTGAAGAAGAGCACCACACTATCATGAGTGCGGTGGTTGAGAAGGTTCAGTCCGCCAAAAACGGACTGACCGAAGCTTGCACCAGCCTCCTAACAGGCTTTGAGGTAAGCAATCAAAATATAAGAAAATATTACCGCATAGATAGTAGCCCCTGATGCTCTGTTCGGTGTTTGTGAAGAAAAGCCGAATAGAGGATCAAATGATAATCGAGGAGTCTAATTAGAGTATATCTATGTGTATTTGCAGGCTTCACTACTGGCCGCTGCCGCACGTACTGTGGAGGTCGCTGCACTGAAGCAAGACCTGAAGCGGTCCGAAGACGAGCTCGGCCTTACCAAGAGGCAGCTCGAGGAGAGCAAAAGTAAGAAATACCCCAGTCTATATAGTTAAAGAGAAGTTCGGGTATAAAGTAATAGGATCATCATGGATTTGTCAGGGGCCACGACTAAGGTGGCGACCCTGAGGAAGGCGTTGTCCGAGGCCGAAGACAAAGCGGCCAAAGAACGCATTGAACAGGAGAAACAAGAAGCCCGAGTAGGCGAGGTGCAGCAAGAGCTCGAGACTCTCACCAAAAAGCACGAGTCCATGGAGCTTGACTCCAAGACGCGAGAGTCCGAGCTCGCGCAGGTGCTTGAAAGCATCCGGAACGCCAAGGCCGAAGCCCACAAGGCCCTCTAGGAGATTTATGCGGCGAAGAAGATAGCAGCGGGTAAGGCATTCAATATGCAAAGCAAGCATGTGAGGGAGAATTTCCTTTTTCTTACCCGAGTTCGGAGCTCTCCAGGAGCGTTTGCAGATCTTCCCCGCAGTGTGCTGGATGCCACGGAATTTTACCGGGCTGAGGAGGGGAGCTCAGCGGAGAAGTTGTTCTGGTCTCAATATACTGGGACCGAACACCCCGTGTCCTTGAGCGACCAGCTGAAGCAGTTGTTCGAACTTCACAAGGCGTCCGAAGAGGCCATGAGGGGCCTTATAGTCCGAATGTGGCTTGGCGAGCCCCTGTCCGGCAGCTACTTCGGTCTGGTGAGACGGCTGGTGGAAGCCTGCCCACGGCTTGAGGTCATCAAGCGGTCTGTCTGCATCGAAGGTGCACGCAGGGCTTTTGCCCGGGCGAAGGTGCACTGGGCGAAGCTGGACACCGTGAAGCTGGTGAAGGAGGGGCTGCCGGAGGGCAAGGAGCATCGCCGCCCCGAGAATTATTATGAGGGTCTCCAGGAGGGTTCCTGCCTAGTGGAGGATGAGTGTGCCAAGGATGTAATTTTTGAATGAACATGCTCATGTGATCCTGTAATATGAAACGAGTTCATTTGCGTCATGCGACGCTTTCTTAATTTAAAATATTACCTTCTGTGCGGCCATTTATAAAATCTGAGAGTTGGCCAGTCGTCAGCTTCTGCCCCCATGTAACTAGTACTGGGGTGTTCGGGATAAACCTGAACACTCTTTACCCCAATTTTTGGGTCCTCCAAGGGAGGTGTTCAGCACAACGAACTAGGCAATCGGACTATAATGCTTTATCACTCTCACTTAGCCATAGAAGTCTATGATTTTAAATTTTGGTGAAGCCCCAGGTATTCGGAGGGCCGAATTTGGGGCGCTATACACGCCAAAGCTGAACAAGGCCGACTCCTCGCCCAAAGCGGAAAAAGTCTTTAAGGACTTGAGACCTCTCGAACAGCGACGAGTCTCTCGCCTTATCATGACAATCAGTTTTTGGCTTTCTCTACTGAGGTGCTTGTCCGGAAGAACCGGGACACAATCGCAGTAGTTCTCCCACCGCTACCTTAGCCGATATAGCGGAACATAAGGTACCAAAGCATGGGAGCCGGGCAACCCAACATTTGACCCAAGACATGATTCAGAGCTGATGCATATAATGCTATAAGTTCGGGGTGCCGCACTGTCAAAAGTGTTCGGAATTCTTGCGCCATATTACGGGGTAAACGAGAGCCCCTGGCATACTAACCGCACCCGAGCGTGCAGGTGCGAAATGTCGTGAATGGACATATAAGAGAAAGAGAAAAACTTAAATAATGCAATGATAGATTAATAATATGCACTGTTATTTTAATAATATGTCGAAGCGTACTGGTACAAGTAGTGCAATAAGCATAAAGTAGGACAATTCAAAATGTCCTATCCCAAGGCAAGCTACGCATGAATAGTGAAAAACGAGTATATCAAGTATTACTAGAGACCACCTGGCGGTTCCCGTGTTCATCTTAGCTTCTTGCCGCCTTGGTTGTTGCTTCCGGAGTGTGTCCGACAATCAGACTACCGGAAAGGGCTTCCGAAGAGTTAGGTCCTGAAAGAGAAAAGGAATGTAAAAGGTGTACAGCCCCTGGCGTGGTTAAGCCACAATGCGGGGCATGTCCTGATTGTGCCCCCGCTTATGTCCATGGTATTTTCAATGCGTAGTTATGTACGCGCGGCGTGAATTTCGTCACTGCACTGTGACTGGGACGGGGGCCGGATTGCTAGGTGAACATTGATCGCGCCAGGCGGTCGTGTTGCAGATTGTTCCGGACTCACTTGAAGGTGTTCGGGGGCTGTAACGCTGAATAAGTGGTCTGCCTGAACAGGCTGCTTTGTGCCTCTGCTGCCAAGGCCGCAGTGTGCTCTTCTGTACGGAGCGAGTGTTCTGTGTTTCCATTTACTGTTATGACCCCCGGGGTCCTGGCATCCTGAGGTTGAGGTATGCGTAATGCGGCACTGCATTGAATTTTGCAAATGATGTCCGTCCGAGCAGTGCATGATAGCCACTGCGAAATGGGACGATGTCGAAGATTAACTCTTCGCTTCAGAGGTTATCAGGTGATCCGAAGACCACTTCCAGTGTGATTGAGCCTGTGCAATGGGCCTCTACACCTGGGATGACGCCTTTAAAGGTGGTTTTGCTGGGTTTGATCCTCGAGGGATCGATGCCCATTTTTCACACTGTATCTTGATAAAGCAGGTTCAGGCTGCTACCGCCATCCATAAGGACTCGAGTGAGGTGAAATCCGTCAATGATGGGGTCTAGGACCAGTGCGGCGGATCCGCCATGATGGATGCTAGTGGGGTGGTCCTTGCGATCGAAGGTGATCGGACAAGAAGACCATGGATTGAACTTCGGGGCGATGGGCTCCATCGCGTAGACGTCCCTTAGTGCACGCTTCCGCTCCCTCTTGGGAATGTGGGTTGCATATATCATGTTCACTGTCTTTACTTGTGGGGGAAACCCCTTCTGTCCTCCTGGGTTCGGTGGCCGGGGCTCCTCCTCGTCATCACTATGCAGCCCCTTGTCCTTGTTTTCAGCATTTAACTTGCCGGCCTGCTTGAACACCCAACATTCTCTGTTGGTGTGATTGGCTGGCTTGTCAGGGGTGCCGTGGATTTGACACGAGCGATCCAGTATGCGATCCATACTGGACGGAGCCGGAGTATTTCTTTTAAATGGCTTTTTCCGCTGACCGGATCTAGAGCCTATGAATCCAACATTGACTGTCGTGTCTTCGATGTTATCGCCGTTACTAAGGTGCTTTGGTCGGTTACGACGCTGCCTACCGTTAACATCTTTGGTATCTGAGGTATCCAGATTCCTTGATGTGTTGTTGTTGCGAGCCAGCCAACTATCCTTGCCCGCGCAAAAGCGGGTCATGAGTGTCTTGAGGGCTGCCATAGACTTCGGCTTCTCCTGGCCGAGGTGGCGGGCGAGCCACTCGTCGCAGATGTTATGCTTGAATGCCGCTAGGGCCTCTGCATCCGGACAATCTACAATTTGGTTTTTCTTTGTCAGGAACCGAGTCCAGAATTTTCTGGCCGATTCCCCTGGCCGCTGGGTTATGTGGCTCAAGTCATCAGCATCCGGTGGCCGCACATAAGTGCCCTAGAAGTTGTCGAGAAATGCGTATTTCAGATCCTCCCAACTGCCGACAGAATCTGCTAGCAAGCTATTCAGCCAATGCCGAGCTGGTCCTTTGAGTTTTAGTGGGAGGTACTTGATGGCATGTAGATCATCACCACGAGCCATGTGGATGTGGAGGAGGAAATCCTCGATCCATACAACGGGATCTGTTGTGCCATCGTATGATTCGATATTTACGGGTTTGAAACCCTCCGGGAATTCATGATTCATAACTTCATCAGTGAAGCATAGGGGGTGTGTGACACCTCTGTGCCGGGCTATATCCCGACGCAGTTCGTATGAGTCTTGTCTGCTGTATTCGGCCCGGCCGGATTTACTTTTGTTGTATCCGATGCGACGATCATCGTCCCGTGTGGGTGCACGTGCCCGTGTCCCGTATATTGACCTTGTGATTTTTGCCTTATTGTCCAATATGTCTCGCAGGTCCTCTGTGTTGCCCCGGGCCTTAGTATTTTTGACTGAGTGGCGACGGGGTGCAGGCTGAACTTTAGGCTGAAACGCCTTACCGACTCGGCCGCTTAGTGGCCGGTCAGCCGCATTGTACACTGGTGAATGAGGTTTCAGTGCTTCCTCCTCGAGGTGAGGCGGCAACCTGTGTTTTGGGTAGCTCTTGGACGGCCGCTCAAGTTCATGCTCCTCGGCCGCAAGGACTTCGGTCCACCTGTCTGCTAGCAAATCTTGATTAGCTTGAAGCTGTTGCTGTTTCTTCTTTAGGCTACTTGCCGTGGCCATAAGACGGCACTTGAAGCGCTCTTTCTCGACGGGGTCCTCTGGCATGGTAAACTCGTCGTCGCCGAGGCTCGCCTCGTCTTCGGAGACAGGCATGTAATTGTTCTCCTCCGGTTCTCCATCTGTTGCCCGCTCTGGAGGGCTATCTTGTTCGTCCTTCGACTCTACATCGTGCTGAAGGGGATTGTTGTTGTCTTGGGCGCTATCCGGAGTGTTATTATCTTCTGTGCCGGTATCACTGCTCCTGCTGTGGCGGGACTTAGAGCGGCGCCGCTGACGTCGACGCTTGGGTTGCTTCTTGGAGGGGTCATCCTCCGCTTTCTCCTCGCCATTGGCTTCTTTGGCGGTGTCCACCATGTATATATCATATGAGGAGGTGGCGGTCCAGTGCCCCGAGGGCGGTGGATCCTGTTCGTCTCTGGCTTCGTCGTCCATACCGTCGAAGTCTTCGGAGCAGAAGTCGAGCATGTCGGTTAAGTCGTCGACATGGGCTACTAAATGGGTGGTGGGTGGGCAACGAATTTCTTCGTCGCCCGTATCCCATTCTAGCCGGACATAGTTCGGCCAAGGTTCTCCTAACAGGGAGAGAGACCTTAATGAATCTAGCACATCTCCGAAGGGTGAGTGCTGAAAGATATCCGCGGAGGTGAACTCCATGATCGGCGCCCAGTCAGATTCGACGGGCACGGATGTGAGTGGCTCAGAGTTCGTGGCCAGGGATGAATCCATTGGTTTGGCGACACGGCTTTCATAAGGGGTGAATACAGTATCCGGCTCTATCACCACTGAGAGTGCGGCCTCCATGGCGGCGTCCATCCCTCAGCTCTCGGATGGCGCGACTAGCTCCGGATTAAAGGCCAGAGTAGCTGCGGATGCGATCACCCAAACACTGTCCGACGGCAGAGTTACGTCATGCTTGTCGTGACTGCGCAGCGCGTCCAGCATGGGCTCGAATCCGTCGAAGATCAAGTCTTCGCGGACGTCGGCCGTGTAGTTCAAGTTTCCAAATCTGACCTGATGGCTAGGGGCGTAGCTCTCAATCTTCTCTAGATGGCCAAGTGAATTGTCCCGCAGTGCGAAGCCGCCGAATATGAAGATCTGTCCGGGGAGGAAAGCCTCACCCTGGACCGCATCGCTAGCGATGATCGAAGGAGCCATCAAGCCTTATGGTGACGGCACAGTGGAACTCTCAATGAAAGCACCAATGTCGGTGTCAAAATCGGCAGATCTCGGGTAGGGGGTCCCGAACTGTGCGTCTAAGGCGGATGGTAACAGGAGGCAGGGGACACAATGTTTACCCAGGTTTGGGCCCTCTTGATAGAGGTAAAACCCTACGTCCTGCTTGATTATTCTTGATGATATGAGTATTACAAGAGTAGATCTACCACGAGATCAGAGAGGCTAAACCCTAGAAGCTAGCCTATGGTATGATTGTATGTTGTCCTACGGACTAAAACCCTCCGGTTTATATAGACACCGGAGGGGGCTAGGGTTACACAAGGTCGGTTACAAAGGAGGAGATATACATATCCGTATTGCCTAGCTTGCCTTCCACGCCAAGTAGAGTCCCATCGGGACACGAGACGAAGTCTTCAATCATGTATCTTCTTAGTCCAACAGTCCGGCCAAAGGATATAGTCCGGTTGTCCGGGACCCCCTAATACATGACTCCCTCAGTAACTGTCTGTGTTATAATTTCTCATCGCAAACAGTTCGTCCAAGTGGTTTGTTTGCTGCATAGCACACACATCTTGTTTACATGAATCATTTGTGTTCTTTTGGCTCATCGCAAACAGTTCATCTATGTGAACTGTATGCCGCATATCACACACATCTTGTTGAGTTGATCCGTTTTTGTTCACTTCCCTAATCGAAAATAGTTCGTCTGAGTGAACTGTATGCCGTATATCACACACACCTTGATCTGGCTGACCATTTCTTTTGCATTCCCTAATAGCACACAGTTCATCGGAGTGAACTGTATGCCTTATATCACACACACATTGATATGGCTACCCGTTTCTGTTGTTCGAACTCATCGCAAACAGTTCTTCTAGATAAACTGTATGCCCCGCATCGCACACGTAATTAAAATCTGAATCATGTTTGATGTCTCCACCATCGCAAATGTTTTGCATCGTTTTTGATGGGTTTTTACATCCTTGTTTGTGATTAATGCATCACACGCAGTTTCTTCAAAGGGTCTCTGATCGTAGTGTCGCATTAGCAGCATCCTGCATTAGTGTGTCAACGATGTGATACCTCTATTCTTTGGGCTCCACCTTAGTTAAGAAAGTTGAATAATCGCAAACTAAAGGGCACGTAGATTGTGATCTACATGGGGGCCATGTGTATGATGAAGTTTAGTGCGGGGCAGTAGATTTTTAATTAAGTCTCTTTCCTCACACACCTTGCAAAGTGGCTACGGTTTGGTATGAAACCCTAGAAGCCACATAAAGTATTTTTGCATACACCGACTAGAGGACGTCTAACTTGGTTTTACAGGCTGCATGAGATGCGGTATATCCTTCATCGTATTAATGAGTTCATGTATGCGATCCTATATGTTGTATTTTTAACTGACATGTGTGTCACGTTACGGCATGATGGCTGGAGCCACATGATCATCACTTTAATGACATGTGTGTCAACTTTGATGTAATTCAATTTTATAGAGCAACTATAGAAATATATAGTGATAAAATAGAGATTACTCATGGTGGTGACAAGCTTGCAAAGGAGGAGAATAAATGCATAGAACCACCATGATTCATGTCACAATTAGCAAAAAATCACTAATTTACGATTGGTGGCATTTAGCACCGCACCGAAAAATTGATAGTGACAAAAAACACTAACGGTAAATGTTAAGTGTGTTGTTGATATGTCAAACGTATGTATAATTTTTCATAGTTTCATGCTATTATATTATCACTTTCGTGTGCTTTATATGCCATTTTATATTATATTCTAGACTAATCCATTAACTTAGTGCCCAGTGCCAGTTCATGTTTACTGTATGTTTTTTTGTTTCGCAGGAAAACCA
Organism: Triticum aestivum; assembly: GCF_018294505.1. Taxonomy (NCBI): domain Eukaryota; kingdom Viridiplantae; phylum Streptophyta; class Magnoliopsida; order Poales; family Poaceae; genus Triticum; species Triticum aestivum. The sequence continues at coordinate 514,328,963 of NC_057803.1, forward strand.
TACCAACCAAAGTCCCAACATGATGAAATTTTGCGGTGATCTTTTCTGGAATGTAAGAGACCCTAGAAGCTTTCAGGAGAGACCAGAAAACACACAAGGGGGACACAAGCCTAGATGGCACGCCTAGGGGGGTAGGCACACCGGGAATGCTTGTGGGCCCTCAGATGCTCCAGTTGCCCTAATTTCTGGCCTATAAATTCTGATATATTCCAAAACCCTCGAAGTGAGACCTGAAACAATTCTTTTGCCGCCATAAGTCTCTGTTCCGAACCAACCCCATCTGGAGACCTTTTACGATCTCTGGTGGAGGGGAAACCATTGGGGAGGCCATCTTCATCAACCTTGCGCCTCCATGATGATGTGTGAGTGGTTATTTCAGGACCTACGAGTCCATAGTAGTAGCTAGATGATTCTCTCCCCCTCTCTCGATCTACGATACAATGATCTCTTCTAAGATCCATCCAATGTAATTCTTGCGGTGTGTTTGTTGGGATCCGATGAATTGTGGGGTTATGATCAGAATTATCCATTGAACTATTTGAGTTTTTTGAGATTTATTTGCTACATATTTTATAGCTTTGTATTTCTATCCAATCTATCCGTCTATTTTGGCCAAGTAGATTGATTTATCTTTAGGTGGAGAGGTGCTTTGTGGTAGGTTCAATCTTGCGGTTGGACTTGCCCTATGCTAGGAGGGGCCGAGGCACATACTTGTATTGTTGTTACTAAGGTTAAAATGATGAGGTCCAGTCATATTAATTGGTATTACATTGTCTACATTATGTCATCTTGCTTAATTTGTCTACATTAATTGGTATTACTTTGAGATGCATGCTAGATAGCGGTCTTAGGGTGGAGTAATTGTAGTAGACACAGTTGGATTAACAGTCTACTTGTCGCACACATAATGCCTATATATTGATTATGCCTTGGATGATCATCATAACTATGCACAATTCTGTCAATTGCCTAACAATAATTTGTCTACCCACTAATATTATGCTTATGAGAGAGATACCTCTAGTGAACCTATGGCACGAGGTCCATTCTTGCTTATTACTATGAAATCCTACAATATCCCCGTTGTTTTATTCTATTTTATTTTGTTTGCCTATCACTACCATATTTGATACTTGCAACTCGCAAGAACAAGGGGAGTGACACTATTAGGAGCTAGGTGTCGGTGTCAAAACCAGCGGATCTCGGGTAGGGAGTCCCGAACTGTGCGTCTAAGGCGGATGTTAACAGGAGGCGGGGGACACAATGTTTTACCCAGGTTCGGGCCCTCTCGATGGAGGTAATACCCTACTTCCTGCTTGATTGATCTTAATGATATGAGTATTACAAGAGTTGATCTACCACAAGATCGAAGAGGCTACACCCTAGAAGCTAGCCTATGGTATGATTGTTGTTGTTCTACGGACTAAAACCCTCCGGTTTATATAGACACCGGAGGGGGCTAGGGTTACACAGAGTCAGTTACAAGGGAGGAGATCTACATATCCGAATTGCCAAGCTTGCCTTCCACGCAAAGGAGAGTCCCACCCGGACACGGGATGATGTCTTCAATCTTGTATCTTCATAGTCCAATAGTCCGGCCAAAGTATATAGTCCAGCTGTCCGAGGACCCCTTAATCCATGACTCCCTCAGTAGCCCTCGAACCAGGCTTCAATGACGATGAGTCCGGCGTGCAGATTGTCTTCGGCATTGCAAGGCGGGTTCTTCTCCAAATCCGGAGTACCTGTCGTAACGAGTTTTGTCCAGCTTCCCATGAATGTTGCACTCCTCGACTTCTGTGCTTTAATAATAGCTATCTTCCACGTGTCAAGCGAATGCGAGAGGTCGGGGCGTTTTTACATTTACCACCCTAACCTGGTAGGTGAATCGTCTATTTAAAGAGTCAGGGATCTTCAGATCCAGATCACGCCACCTTCCCACGGTGAGTATCCATCGGAGCGTGCCCGGAAAAGTCCATCCCATCATGGCCGGCCACCGCAGCTCCTCATCTTGCTCATGTAGCCCTAAGCCAGGCAATTGGGAGAAGTGTTCTATCCCCCAGAGCCAACTAGTAGAGTTGCAGACCCAGGGTTTTCTCCCTCCTGCGTATATGGTCACCTTCCGAGCCGGACTAGCCACTTATAATGGCGGGGAGCAAGCGGAGAGCTTTCCCAACCAATCCATGGGGGAGCGGGTATGCCTCGTCCCTTACTTATTGAGGGGACTTGGATTTCCAATCCATCCGTTCCTCCGCGGGCTCCTAGAGTTCTACGGCCTCCAGCTGCATAACTTTACTCCCGCCTCCATATTACACATCACAGGCTACGTCACCCTTTGCGAGCTGTTTCTGGGCTGCAAAGCTCATTTCGAGCTATGGCAGAGGCTATTTTGCCTCGTGCCCCGTACACAGAAGGGGTCAATATTTCAAGTGGGCGGAGCCAAAATATGGCGCATCGTCGGGACCGAATACCTGCCCGGTACTCTGAAGAAGACATCCGAAGATTGGCCTTCGGAGTGGTTTTATATGGAGGACGTCCCCCTTCCGGACCCTATTCGGATGGGCCTTCCTGAGTTCAATGACGCTCCTTTGAAGAAACGCCGTAGCTGGCGCCCTCGGAGCCCCCAGGAGGAAGATAACAGAGAGGTCCTCTACCTGATGGGCCGGATAAATACGCTGGCCGAATCAGGACTGACAATAATGGAGGTTATGTCAATATGTATAATGCGGGGGGTCCAGCCACTTCAGTATCGGGGACAACCCTTGTGGCACTTCAATGGAGAAGACGATGCCACCCGCTGCGGCCATAAAGGTCCGGACTCCGCCGCTGCTCTAGCGCAAATATTGTCCAATTTATATAAGGGAGAGGAAGAGGAGTTCATCCGCATTAAGCCGCGGGATGGATTCTCCATGTACAACCCCCAAACTGTGTGAGTTGTCACTTTTTACTCCGGACCTTCCCGCTTTCTTTCTCATAAATATTTACCTTGCTATTTCATAGCAGGAACTGCGAAAAGCTGTGAGGGAGGTCCATAGCCCATCTCCACAGCCAGAGGACCCTGACCGGGCCCTCGACCCCAGACTCGAAGAAGATCTAGACATATTTTTGGAGCTCATCGACATGACATTTTATCAGTTAAACTGCGACGGTGCCTTGGTGGCCATCATAGCCGATTATCCTGGACTGCTCCCTGCATCGCATGTAAGTAAAACTGGAGTCCCAACTTCTGAGAAGGATTCCCTTTTTGCACTTCACCCACCACACACGTATGGTGTCTTACAGGGAAGGCCCTCGGGATGCCATGCCGAACTCGTAGTGACTCACCAACAAGGGGCACCGAAACCGGGTAGGCTTAAAAGGAAGGCGGTCAGGACTGAGATGTCGTCGCAGAGGTATGAAAAAGAACCCTGCTCCGTGGTTGTCATCTTTAAAATATAATAACGTCCATGGTTAAAACCAGGAAAAACACTCGCTGGACCGTATCCGGAGAGGCTGTCGGTCATGCCTCCACCAGCCGGGTTCCAAAGTTGGAATTGGAGGCAGATGCTAACGTGGGGACAACGCCGGAAGTTCCTCCTACCGAGGATGCGGACAGGCTGTCCGCTACGAATTCAGAAGTGGAGAGTGCCATGAAGCACAGGCGTCGCCGGGCCATACTCCGCGACCCCGGTTTTTCTAAAGAGGCGTTCGATGCCGTCAACTCAGGGGATGCGTACATCCAAGCTGATCAAAATGGTCTTGCCAGAGCCACAGACCAGTATGTAAAGGATATACGGGTAAGAAAATCTGGTAATTATGTATATCAGTAGCCCCTGAGACTTGAAACAGTTGGCACAACTGATTAAGGATCATTATTTGCATAGGTTCTTACGGAGAAGAATACCTAGTTGTCTCAAGAGCTGGAGGAGTGCAAAGCCCAGCTACGGGCCGCAGTTGCCAAAATGGAGGAGTCCAAGAAGGCCCCATCTGGTAACACTTGTTCCTATCGAAAAGAACGAGATATACCAATTAGTATTTGGCACGCACGCGAATCTAATCAATAGATGATGCAGATGATCCCAGAGTGAATCCGGATGAGAACATGCTCAACGACAGCTAAAGGCTGGCGAGCGCGTGCTTATGCAAGTTAGGCGGGAGAAAAATGATCTCCAAGATGCCAATACACGGCTGGATGTTGAACTGAAAGATGTTCGTGCCCAGCTTGCTAACTCCGTAAAGGAGAATAAGAGGCTTCGACGCGACATTTTCAGGAAGTCCTTGAATGAACTTTTATAGAGTTCGGCAAAGAAACCAGCTAACAGAGTTATATCTATAGGTATGCTGACGGGTCGTCCCAGAGAGGAGATGCCCGGGTCTGCGGGAGATCTTCTGCCAGAGCTCTCAAAACTGCATGAACAAGTTCTGCAGGTGATGCAGGGCATTGCCCAGGCCTTGTGGCCATCCGCCTCCCTGCCAGGAGGCACGGGGGAGCTTGTAGAGACACTCAAGGGAGCGCGGCGGCGCTTCCGATTATGGAAGATATCTGCCTGTTGATAAGGTGCAAGGGAAGCCTGGGCCATGGTGAAGACTCGATATACCAAGGCTGACCCGAACCACATGGCCGAGGTCGGGCCTGTAGGGTCTGATGGGAAAGAGATCCCCGTTAGTTTGGTGTATGACCAGGTGAAATTAGCCGCAAACTATTCCCAACAGGATTGTAGGCTAGACAACCTGTTGGATGGTACAGAAGAAGAATTTAGTCAGTCCAAGTGACTGTGTACTTCGAGTGACGTATATTGTCCCTAGCCGGATTGCAAATCATTTGTCATGGCGGACCTTTTCGCTTCAACCTACGGACCCAACAGTCCGAAGTGTATCTGAATACCCGCTCAGTTATGTAAAAACCGGGGTACGCGTGGAAACCAGGCGTAGGGGTCATAAGTGCTTGAACAGAAAAGTACCCAACTAGCTATGTTATATTACATGGATAGTAAGAAACATCTTCCAGGGAGAATAGTTCCGTTAAGGGTTCGTTTCCCTAGGTACGCATGCATTAATGTGCATGTCCGAACTGCGGAAAGAGACACATGATATAAACATCTGGGGGTATGTATTGTAATAAGTAAAAACTCATCTTTTGTTCGCCGACCGAATTTTCCCTTAAGAATGCTAGCTTTCGGCTTCACCCAGTCTGAGGTACACATCCGGCTGACCCGGCAGTAACAATCGAAGAGGTGCTCCCCTTATGCCCTAGCCGAATTAACGGGAACGTAGGGCATAAACACAAGAGCCAGGCAACCCAGCTTGGCCAAAACTTAAGTCATATCGATGCATATAATGGCGAAGAAAAGGTACATGTGTAACACATGTGCGGCAAGCATAGAGCCCGAATCATAATTATATTAAGCTTCTGTATAAGAAGCCCCCAGGTAGAATGAGCGCGCCTAGCACGTAAAAATTGTGCAGTCAAGAGACGTTTTAACCTTTGAAGGTCGCGAAGAAAAAGGAAGGAAGAAAGAAAATACAGATAACATATATATAAAAAATTGACGGAGGTAAGGAGATGAACACAGAGTCCGGCGCTAGGCGTAGAACCTTCGGAGTCTGGCCGCGTTCCATGGGTTTGGCTCGAGTCGATTGTTCGATGCATCCCGCAGACGGTACGCTCCACCAGTCAGAACTTTGTCAATAACGAAGGGACCTTCCCATTTGGGTTTGAGCTTGTCCTTTTTCTTCTCTGGTAGGCGTAGAACGAGATCACCAACATTATAATTTTTTGGCCCGTACTTCTCTGCTTTGATACCGTCGAGCCTGTTGTTGATAGAATGCGGAGCGGGCTTTTGCCACGTAATGCTCCTCCTCTAGGGCGTCCAAACTATCCTGCCGATCGAGCTCGGCTTCTTTCTCTTCGTACATGTGCACTCGAGGTGAGTCATGAATGATGTCGCAGGGCAGTACCGCCTCTGCGCCGTACACCATAAAAACGGTGTGTATCCAGTAGTGCGATTTGGCATGGTCCGCACCCCCGATAGTACGGAGTCGAGCTCCTCGACCTAGTGCGTATCTGATTCCTTCAAGGAACGCACTAATCTGGGTTTAATGCCGCTCATGATAAGACCATTTGCTCGTTCTACTTGACCGTTGGTTTGAGGGTGATAGACGGATGCATAATTGAGCTTAATGCCCATGTTCCCGCACCAAATTTTTGCCTCGTCGGCTGTAAAGTTCGAGCCGTTATCAGTGATGATGCTGTGGGGGGCACCATAACGGTGTGCAACCCCGGATATGAAATCTATCACTAGTACAGATTTGGCCATTTCAATTGGTTTGGCCTCTATCCATTTGGTGAATTTATCCACCATGACCAATAGGTACTTTTTCTTAAGGCTTCCTCCTTTAAGGGGTCCGACCATATCAAGCCCCCGGGCCGGGAAGGGCCAAGTAATGGGGATTGTTTGGAGAGCGGTAGGTGGCATATGGCTTTGGTTTGCAAAGAGCCGGCAACCGACGCAATGTTGGATGAGGTCCTGTGCGTCTGCTCAGGCTATCGGCCAGTAGAAACCTGTACGGAAGGCCTTGCTTACAAGGGCCCGAGCTGCAGCGTGATGGCCGCCGAGTCCAGCATGAATTTCTGCCAAAAGTTGCCGTCCTTCCTCTTGGAAGATGCACCTTTGCAGTACTCCGCTAGCGCTTTTCTTATAAAGCTCTCCCTCGTGGACCTTGTAGGCTTTAGACCGCTGCACAATGCAATGTGCCTCGTTTTGGTCCTCAGGGAGTTCTTGCCTATTTAGTTAAGCCAAGAAGGGTTCTGTCCACGGGGCGATGACAGCCATAATCACGTGGGCCAAAGGTGTTATTTCGGTGGCGGAGCCTCCGATTATGTCAGCGTGTTCGGGGTTTGGTGTTGTGGCCGGATACGAACTATTGTTGCCGGTCTCCCCTTCCCATACCATGGATGGCTTAAACAACCTTTCCAAGAAGATATTAGGTGGGACAGGGTCGCACTTAGCCCCGATTCGGGCGAGGATATCCGCCGCTTGATTGTTTTCTCGGACCACATGGTGGAATTCGAGCCCCTCGAATCGAGCTGACATTTTGAGGATGACATTGCGGTAAGCCGCCATTTTTGGGTCCTTGGCATCAAAATCTCCATTTATTTGAGATATTGCGAGGTTCGAATCCCCACGCACCTCTAGGCGTTGAATGCCCATGGAGACTGCCATCCGAAGACCATGCAACAGGGCCTCATATTCTGCTGCATTGTTGGAGTCTGTGTATAATATTTGGAGTACGTATTGGACTGTATCTCCGGTGGGGGATGAGGGAGTCCTGGATTAGGGGGTCTCCGGACAGCCGGACTATATCCTTTGGCCGGACTATTGGACTATGAAGATACAAGATTGAAGACTTCGTCTCGTGTCCGGATGGGACTCTACTTGACGTGGAAGGCAAGCTAGGCAATACGGATATGTATATCTTCTCCTTTGTCACCGACCTTGTGTAACCCTAGCCCCCTCCGGTGTCTATATAAACCGGAGGGTCTAGTCCGTGGGACAAGAGACAATCATACCATAGGCTAGCTTCTAGGGTTTAGCCTCTCCGATCTCGTGGTAGATCAACTCTTGTAATATCCATATCATCAAGAATAAATCAAGAAGTATGTAGGGTTTTACCTCCATCAAGAGGGCCCGAACCTGGGTAAAACATCGTGTTCCCTGCTTCCTGTTACCATCCACCTTAGACGCACAGTTCGGGACCCCCTACCCGAGATCCGCCGGTTTTGACACCGACATTGGTGCTTTCATTGAGAGTTCCACTGTGCCGTCGCCAGAAGGAAGGATGTCTCGTCTCCTCTTTAAAGATGGTACTACTGTTGGGGGAGCTTTGGCTGTTGGCCAAACTCTCCGGCTAGGCGGTTTCATCATGACCGCCTGCTCGGTCGCCGCGCCGATGATGACTTCTCGGGTCATCGAAAACAACCTCCACGTCAAATCGGCACTCGCCGAACAGATGGATCCAATGGAGCTCGCCTCCCTAAACGAGCTCTTGGATCGCATCGCCGCCCTGGGAGTCACTACGGACTATTGCTACATCTTGAGCTTGCGTTGGTATTCCCCGAAGAGGAAGGGATGATGCAACAGAGTAGCGTAAGTATTTCCCTCAGTTTTTGAGAACCAAGGTATCAATCCGGTAGGAGGCCACGCTCAAGTCCCTCGTACCTACACAAAACGATAGCTACTCGCAACCAACGCGATTAGGGGTTGTCAAGCCCTTCACGGTCACTTACAAGAGTGAGATCTGATAGATAGAATATTTTTGGTATTTTTGATATAAAGATGCAAAGTAAAAAAGTAAAGGCAAAGTAAATAACAGAGCAAGATTAAAGTGATGGAGATTGATATGATTAGAATAGACCCAGGGGCCATAGGTTTCACTAGTGGCTTCTCTCAAGAGCATAAGTATTCTACGGTGGGTGAACAAATTACTGTTGAGCAATTGATAGAATTGAGCATAATTATGAGAATATCTAGGCATGATCATGTATATAGGCATCACGTCCGTGACAAGTAGACCGAAACGAGTTTGCATCTACTACTATTACTCCACTCATTGACCGCTATCCAGCATGCATCTAGAGTATTAAGTTAAAAACAGAGTAACGCCTTAAGCAAGATGACATGATGTAGAGAGATAAATTCATGCAATATGAAATAAACCCCATCTTGTTATCCTCGATGGCAACGATGCAATACGTGCCTTGCTGCCCCTTCTGTCACTGGGAAAGGACTCCGCAAGATCGAACCCAATGCTAAGCATTTCTCCCATGGCAAGAACTACCAATCTAGTTGGCCAAACCAAACGGATAATTTGAAGAGACTTGCAAAGATAACCAATCATACATAAAAGAATTCAGAGAAGATTCAAATATTATTCATAGATAGACTTGATCATAAACCCACAATTCACCGATCTCAACAAACACACCACAAAAAGAAGATTACATCGAATAGATCTCCATGAGAGAGGGGGAGAACTTTGTATTGAGATTCAAAGAGAGAGAAGAAGCCATATAGCTACTAACTATGGACCCGAAGGTCTGAGGTAAACTACTCACACTTCATCGGAGGGGCTAGGATGATGTAGAAGCCCTCCGTGATGACGGCCCTCTTCTGGCGGAGATCCGGAACAGGCCCTAAGATGGGATCTCGTGGATACAGAAAGTTGCAGCGGGGGAATTAGGTTTTTGGCTCCTGTTCTGGTCGTTTGGGGGTACGTGTGTATATATAGGAGGAAGAAGTACGCCAGAGGAGCAACGAGGGGCCCACGAGGCAGGGGGCGCGCCCTAGGGGGGGCGCCCCCCACCCTCGTGACCGCCTCTTTTGTTCCTTGGAGCAGGGTCCAAGTCTCCTGGATCACGTTCGGTGAGAAAATCATGCTCCCGAAGATTTTATTCAGTTTGGACTCCGTTTGATATTCCGTTTCTTCGAAACACTAAAATAGGCAAAAAAACAGCAATTCTGGGCTGGGCCTCCAGTTAATAGGTTAGTCCCAAAAATAATATCAAAGTGGAAAATAAAGCCCTATATAGTCCAAAACAATAGATAATATAGCATGGAGCAATCAAAAATTATAGATACGTTGGAGACGTATCAGGCATCCCCAAGTTTAATTCCTGCTCGTCCTCAAGTAGGTAAATGATAAAAAGAGAATTTTTGATGCGGAGTGCTACTTGGCATAATTTCAATGTAAATCTTCTTAATTGTGGTATGAATATTCAGATTAGAAAGATTCAAGGCAAAGGTTTATATTGACATAAAAATAATAATACTTCAAGCATACTAACAAAGCAATTATGTCTTCTCAAAATAACATGGCCAAAGAAAGTTATCCCTACAAAATCATATAGTCTGGCTATGCTCTATCTTCACCACACAAAATATTTAAATCATGCACAACCCCGATGACAAGCCAAGCAATTGTTTCATACTCTAACTTTTTCAAAACTTTTTCAATCTTCACGCAATACATGAGCGTGAGCCATGGACATAGCACTATAGGTGGAATAGAATGGTGGTTGTGGAGAAGACAAAAAGGAGAAGATAGTCTCAAAAAGGATTGCCATGCAACGGATGCACTAGAGCTATAAGTATATGAAATCTCAAAAAGAAACTAAGTGGGTGTGCATCCAACTTGCTTGCTCATGAAGACCTAGGGCAATTTGAGGAAGCCCATCATTGGAATATACAAGCCAAGTTCTATAATGAAAGATTCCCACTAGTATATGAAAGTGATAACATGAGAGACTCTCTACTATGAAGATCATGGTGCTACTTTGAAGCACAAGTGTGGTAAAAGGATAGTACATTATCCCTTCTCTCTTTTTCTCTCATATTTTTTTATTTGGGCCTTTCTCCCTTTTTTATGGCCTTTCTTTTTTTGTTTGGGCTTCTTTGGCCTCTTTTTTTATTTTTTATTTTTTTTCGTCTGGAGTCTCATCCCGACTTGTGGGGGAATCATAGTCTCCATCATTCTTTCCTCACTGGGACAATGCTCTAATAATGATGATCATCACACTTTTATTTTTCTTACAACTCAATAATTACAACTCGATACTTAGAACAAAATATGACTCTATATGAATGCCTCCGGCGGTGTACCGGGATATGCAATATGACAATGATGGAGTGTGTCATAACAAACAGAACGGTGGAAAGTTGCATGGCAATATATCTCGGAATGGCTATGGAAATGCCATAATAGGTATATGGTAGGTGTATGATACCGGCGAAAGGAGCGCGGTATTAGAGAGGCTAGCAAAGGTGGAAGGGTGAGAGTGTGTATAATCCATGGACTCAACATTAGTCATAAATAACTCATATACTTATTGCAAAAATCTAGAAGTTATCAAAGCAAAGTACTACGCGCATGCTCCTAGGGGGATAGATTGGTAGGAAGAGATCATCGCTCGTCCCCGACCGCCACTCATAAGGAAGACAATCAATAAATAAATCATGCTCCGACTTCATCACATAACGGTTCACCATACGTGCATGCTACGGGAATCACAAACTTCAACACAAGTATTCTTTAAATTCACAACTACTCAACTAGCATGACTTTAATATTATCACCTCCATATATCAAAACAATTATCATGCTTCAATCTTTTCTTAGTATTCAACACACACAAAAGAAAGTTTCACAAATCTTGAATACCAAGCATATTATATTAAGCAATTTACCATGCTATTAAGAGACTATCAAAATAATTTAAGTGAAGCATGAGAGATCAATAGTTTCTTTAAAACAAATCCACCATTGTGCTCTAAAAGGTCTAAGTGAAGCACATAGAGCAAAATTATAACGCTCAAAAGATATAAGTGAAGCACATAGAGCAAAACTACTTAGCTCAAAAGATATAAGTGAAGCACATAGAGTATTTTATCAAATTTTAATTCATGTATGGCTCTCTCAAAAAGTGTGTACAGCAAGGATGATTGTGGTATACTAGCAAACAAAGACACAAATAATACAAGACGCTCCAAGCAAAACACATATCATGTTGGTGAATAAAAATATAGCTCCAAGTAAAGTTACCGATGGAAGTGGACGAAAAGAGGGGATGCCTTCCGGGGCATCCCCAAGCTTTGACTTTTTGGTGTCCTTGGATTATCTTGGGGGTGCCATGGGCATCCCCAAGCTTAGGCTCTTTCCACTCCTTGTTCCATAATCCATCAAAAGAATTCACCCAAAACTTGAAAACTTCACAACACAAAACTCAAAATAGAAAACTCGTGAGCTCCGTTAGCGAAAGAAAACAAAAGACCACTTCAAGGTACTGTAATGAACTCATTATTTGTTTATATTGGTGTTAAACCTACTGTATTACAACTTCTCTATGGATTATAAACTATTTTACTAGCCATAGATTCATCAAAATAAGCAAACAACACACGAAAAACAGAATCTGTCAAAAACAGAACAGTCTGTAGTAATCTGTATCTAGCCCAAGATATGGAACCCCAAAAGTTCTAAAATAAATTTCTGGACGTGAGGAATTTATCTATTAATCATCTTAAAAAAGAATTAACTAAATAGAGCTCTTCAAATAAAAATGACAGCAGTTCTCGTGAGCGCTAAAGTTTCTGTTTTTTACAGCAAGTTCAACAAGACTTTCCCCAAGTCTTCCCAACGGTTCTACTTGGCACGAACACTAATTAAACACAAAAAACACAACCAAAACAGAGTATAGGTAAATTATTTATTACTAAACAGGAGCAAAAAGCAAGGAATAAAAATAAAATTGGGTTTCCTCCCAACAAGCGCTATCGTTTAACGCCCCTAACTAGGCATAACAAGCAAGGATAGATCTAGGTATTGCCATAGTAATAAGATAGATTGGTGAAACTCATTTCATATTCTCTACGTTCGGCAGAAATTTTTCTTTGAGGAAAGCAAAAGTAATCAAAAGGACTAAATTTAACAGGACAAAAGTCCCCAAGATCAACCTTGGGAGGTATAGGTTCCTCTTTTGGTCCTTCATAATGCACAACCAATTCATCATTATAAGCATTCTTTTGATAGAACTTTGTGGGCCTATATTCAAGAGAATATCCTAGTTCATTATTTCGAATAGCCAAATCATCATTAAGTTCAGAAATTCTATCAACTAAAACATTGGTAGGAACCCTTCTTCTAAGATTTTCATTAAAAGCAACATAATCTAGAGATTGAAAACGCATTATTTCTTCTCGATCAAAGAGGATAGCCTCTATGGGAGGACGGCAAGCATCCACCCTATAATGCGCAAAGATTTCTTCGGCTTCTCTTATTATGAACTCATGAGCCAAAAAGATAGTAGTGGCATGCTTAACAGAAGAATGTTCAATATTAGAAAACTCCAGAAAAATCCTTTGTATGGAAGGATGCATGTGCATGAATTGTCTTCCAAGTTCAACTACAAGCATGGCAATAGCGTCCGCAAGACTACTAGTTCTGTGAAGGATAGAACTACCCATAGAAGGTAAAGCACCGACACAAGTAAAGAAATCATGAATAACTCCTTTTCCAATAATATTACCACTACCAACACGGAATTTTTTTGTATGAAAGATGGTAGGTTATTTAGCAGGAGCATCAGATTTTTCCATGATATTGTTATCACCCATATTGGCGATAACTTCCCCAATTTCAGACATAACGACAAGCAAGCAAACTAGCATACGAGCAAACAAAGAAGCAAGCAGAGAGGGAGGATAGAGAGAGAGGGTGAATAAAACGGCAAGGGTGAAGTGGGGGAGAGGAAAACGAGAGGCAAATGGCAAATAATGTAATGCAATAGATAGGGATTGTGATGGGTACTTGGTATATTGACTTTTTGCATAGACTCCCTGGCAAAGGCGCCAGAAATCATTCTTGGTACGTCTTGAGCTTGCGTTGGTTTTCCCTAAAGAGGAAGGGATGATGCAGCAGAGTAGTGTAAGTATTTCCCTCAGTTTTTGAGAACCAAGGTATCAATCCAGTAGGAGGCCATGCTTAAGTCCCTCGTACCTGCACAAAACGATAGCTACTTGCAACCAACGTGATTAGGGGTTGTCAAGCCCTTCACGGTCACTTACGAGAGTGAGATCTGATAGATAGAATATTTTTGGTATTTTTGATATAAAGATGCAAAGTAAAAACTAAAGGCAAAGTAAATAACAAAGCAAGATTAAAGTGATGGAGATTGATATGATTAGAATAGACCCGGGGGCCATAGGTTTCACTAGTGGCTTCTCTCAAGAGCATAAGTATTCTACGGTGGGTGAACAAATTACTGTTGAGCAATTGACAGAATTGAGCATAATTATGAAAATATCTAGGCATGATCATGTATATAGGCATCACGTCCGTGACAAGTAGACCGAAGCGATTCTGCATCTACTACTATTACTCCACTCATCGACCGCTATCCAACATGCATCTAGAGTATTAAGTTAAAAACAGAGTAACGCCTTAAGCAAGATGACATGATGTAGAGAGATAAATTCATGCAATATGAAATAAACCCCATCTTGTTATCCTCGATGGCAATGATGCAATACGTGCCTTGCTGCCCCTTCTGTCACTGGGAAAGGACACCGCAAGATCGAACCCAAAGCTAAGCATTTCTCCCATGGCAAGAACTACCAATCTAGTTGGCCAAACCAAACCGATAATTCGAAGAGACTTGCAAAGATAACCAATCATACATAAAAGAATTCAGTGAAGATTCAAATATTATTCATAGATAGACTTGATCATAAACCCACAATTCATCGATCTCAACAAACACACCGCAAAAAGAAGATTACATCGAATAGATCTCCACGAGAGAGGGGGAGAACTTTGTATTGAGATTCAAAGAGAGAGAAGAAGCCATCTAGCTACTAACTATGGACCCGAAGGTCTGAGGTAAACTACTCACACTTCAACGTAGAAGCCCTCCGTGATGACGGCCCTCTTCCGGTGGAGCTCCGGAATAGGCCCCAAGATGGGATCTCGTGGATAAAGAAAGTTGCGGCAGTGGAATTAGGTTTTTGGCTCCTGTTCTGATCGTTTGGGGGTACGTGTGTATATATAGGAGGAAGATGTACGCCAGAGGAGCAACGAGGGGCCCACGAGGCAGGGGGCGCGCCCTGGGGGGGCGCCCCCCACCCTCGTGACCGCCTCTTTTGTTCCTTGGAGCAGGGTCCAAGTCTCCTGGATCATGTTCGGTGAGAAAATCACGTTCCCGAAGATTTTATTCCGTTTGGACTCCGTTTGATATTCCGTTTCTTCGAAACACTGAAATAGGCAAAAAACAGCAATTCTGGACTGGGCCTCCAGTTAATAGGTTAGTCCCAAAAATAATATAAAAGTGGAAAGTAAAGCCCAATATAGTCCAAAACAATAGATAATATAGCATGGAGCAATCAAAAATTATAGATACGTTGGAGACGTATCAACTATGATCGGATTGGGCTTAAACCCGATCGAAGGGAGATTAACTCTCCGCTGATCACCCATCATATTGCAGTGGTGGAGGAACAATGCGGCGACCTCTCCTCCATATTGAGGACCAACTATGTCCGGATCCATGAGCTCTCCGAGCAGGATACCCGTTCGCGGGAGGACAGCATCCAATCCCTGAACTTGGAGTCAGGCAGCGGGCCAGGATTATCGGGCAACACCCCGGAACCAGAATTTCCAAAATTGGAAACTCCTCGGCCCCTGGATCCCAGATCGTGTAAGGGTTCGGACTCAATTCCACCCACCCACCCAAACATAAGCGATCTTTCCCACATCAGGCAAGAGCCCCAGGAAACAGTACATCACTATTGGGCCAGATTCCTCCTTGCGATGAACAAGGTTAAGGACTGTCGCGAGGAAGACGCAATCTTATTTTTCTGCAATAATTGCACGGACAAGGGAATCCTTAACGCCATAAATCACCGTGAGATATCACGCTTCGCGGACTTGGCATGCATGGTATGAAAGTACTATGCGATGGAAAGTGCCTGGAAAACCGAAACAAACTTTTGGGATAATCCGGCCCTAAATATGAACCCAGTCCGAAATAAAAGGGTGCACTATCAAAAGACACCTGGGTCAACTACCAAAAAGCAAAAACCCTCTATAGGGCATGGAACCGTACTGGAGGGATGGCTCAATGGACCCTGTAAAATTCATAGTACAGAGGGCGCCATACCAACACATAGCCTTAGAGCATGTTGGATACTCCGGCAGGTGGCTAAAAGTGGTGAGGACCTTCTCATCCCAGAGGCTGCAGAGCACCATTCCACGGATACCAATATGGTATTAAAAGTCTTCAAGACCTTCGCATAAAATAATAGGCGCAAGCGAACACTCCGCAACATTGCCGAAATCTGCCATGTGGCAGCAATAAATCCATGGAGTGACACAGCTATCACCTTCAATGCCAGTGATGAACCTAAATTCCGAACAGCGCGAGCACCAGCTGCACTGGTCCTCAGCCCAATCGTGGACGACTTTCGACTCACCAAAGTACTCATGGACGGCGGCAGTGGATTAAACCTCATCTACGAGGAAACTCTTCAAAAGATGGAAATAGACTGGAACCGCATTGAGCAAAGTAGCACAACCTTTAGAGGAATCATCCCCAGTCGGGGAGCACGCTGTGCTGGGAAAATCACACTAGATGTGGTATTTGGCACGCCGGATAATTACAGGTCCGAAGAAATTACATTCCAAGTGGCCCCGTTCAGCAGTGGTTATCACGCCCTTTTAGGACGGGAGGCGTTCACAATCTTCCAAGCCGTACCCCATTACGGGTACATGAAGCTCAAAATGCCCGGGCCTAACGGAATTATCACTCTCGCCAGTGATCCGGACACAACACTCCGCGCTGAAAACAAAACAGCCGCACTAGCTCTCGAGGCATTATCCGAAGCCCTCTCGGCCGAGGAATTAAGCACGCTACATTCCACAGTGGACATGGACGACGTGATACTCGACAAGAGATCAAAGTCCACCTCTTTTAAACCAGCGAATGAAATAGTCAAATTCCAAGTGCACCAAACGGACCCTGCAAAAACATCCTCCATAGGGGCACAGTTAAACCCCGTCGTGGACGCCGCACTACGAGAGTTCTTGCGCGAGAATTGGGACATATTCGCCTGCCATCCCTCAGACATGCCAGGAATCCCACGCAGGCTGACCGAGCATAGCCTCAATATCCTAAAGGGATTCAAGCCGGTCAAGCAAGCTCTTCGGCGTTTCTCAGAACCTAAGAGACAAGCCATGGGAGAGGAACTAGCCAAGTTATTGGAGGCCGGATTCATCAGAGAAATAAAACACCCGGACTGGCTAGCAAACCTGGTGATGGTACCGAAGAAGGATAAATCCTGGTGCCTTTGTGTCGATTTCAAGGACCTCAATAAAGCTTGCCCAAAGGATCCCTCCCCCCTCCCCCGCATCGATAAAATTATTGATGCTACCATAGGACACGAGTCATTGTGTTTCCTTGACGCATACTCCGGTTACCACCAAATCAAGATGGCGGAGTCTGACCAAGCCACAACGGCATTCATCACACCATACAGCCCCTTCTGTTTTAACACAATGCCTTTTGGGCTCAAAAACGCCGGCACAACATATCAGCGCATGATTCAGACATGTCTGGAGAAACAAATCGGCAAAACAGTAGAGGCATACATAGACGATGTGGTCATCAAAACCAAACATGTCGACTCTTTGATAGACAACTTGAGGCTCACATTCGACAACCTCCGAACATACAACATCAAGCTCAATCCGGAAAAATGCGTTTTCGGCGTACCAGCCGGAAAGCTCCTGGGTTTCATTGTCTCCAGTAGAGGTATTGAAGCTAATCCGGCCAAAATCCGAGCTTTGTCACAGTTG
This sequence comes from Triticum aestivum, assembly GCF_018294505.1. Taxonomy (NCBI): domain Eukaryota; kingdom Viridiplantae; phylum Streptophyta; class Magnoliopsida; order Poales; family Poaceae; genus Triticum; species Triticum aestivum. The sequence continues at coordinate 514,346,342 of NC_057803.1, forward strand.
GCTACCCAAACATACCTCAAACAAATCCAGAAGTTAACTGGATGCGTGGCGGCTCTAAGCCGCTTTATCTCCCGCTTAGGAGAAAAGGTTTTACCCCTTTATCGCCTCCTTTGGCGCACCGAACACTTCGAGTGGACGGACGCGGCCACAGCCGGATTGGAAGAAATAAAGGCCATCTAGGCAACCAACCCAATCCTGGCCGCGCCAAACATCGGCAAACCAATGTTGTTGTACATTGCGGCAACCCATCAAGTTGTCAGCGCAGTGCTCATTGTCGAACGGGAAGCGGACGAACATAAATTCCCTCTTCAAAAGACGGTATACTATGTATCCACAGTCCTCGCTCCATGAAAATCACGGTACCCACATTATCAAAATATAGCCTATGCGGTATTCATGGCATCCCGGAAGCTACAACACTACTTTCAAGAGTGTTCGATTACAGTAGCCTCGGAAGTGCCACTTAATGATATTATAAACAACAGCGACGCTACGGGCCGGATTGCCAAATGGGCCATTGAGCTCCTCCCGTTCGACATAACTTACAAGCTGCGGCGAGCCATTAAGTCGCAAGTATTGGCCGACTTTGTCCCGAATGGACGGAAGTCGAACTCCCTAAAGAGTACGACACATATTCCAACTGGATCATGCACTTCGACGGCTCCAAAATGTTGGCTGGTCTGGGGGCTGGCGTCGTTTTGACGTCCCCAACCGGAGATACAGTTCAATACGTACTCCACATAATGTATACGGACTCCAACAACACAGCCGAATATGAGGCCCTTTTACATGGTCTCCGGATGGCAGTGTCCATGGGAATTCAATGCCTAGAGGTGCGGGGGGATTCGAACCTCGCAATATCCCAAATAAATGGATACTTTGATGCCAAGGATCCGAAAATGGCGGCCTATTGCATTGCCGTCCTAAAAATGTCAGCTCGGTTCGAGGGGCTCGAATTTCATCATGTGGCTCGGGAAAACAATCAGGCGGCGGATATCCTCGCCCGCATCGGCGCAAAATGCGACGCGGTCCCCCCCCCCAACATATTTTTGGAGAGGTTGTTCAAGCCATCCGTAGTATGGGAAGGGGACACTGGTAACAACAGCCCAGACCCGACCAAAATACCCGACACCGAACACTCTGACACAATCGGAGGCTCCGCCATCGAAATAACACCTTCATCCCACGTAATAATGGCCATAATTCCCCCGTGGACAGAACCATTACTAGCCTACCTAACTAGACAAGAACTTCCAGAGGACCAAAATAAGGCACGCTGCATAGTGCGGCGATCCAAGGCCTACAGGGTCCATGAGGGAGAATTGTACAAAAAAAGCACTACCGGAGTCCTTCAAAGGTGCATCTCCGAAGAGGAAGGGCAGAACCTTTTGGCAGAAATTCACGCCGGACTCGGCGCTCACCACGCCGCAGTCCGGGCTCTTGTAAGCAAGGCCTTCCATACAGGGTTCTATTGGCCAACGGCACGGGCAGATGCACAGGACTTGGTCCAACGCTGCGTCGGTTGCCAGCTCTTTGCAAATCAAAGCCACATGCCACCCACCGGCCTCCAAACAATCCCCATTACGTGGCCCTTTGCGGTCCGGGGGCTTGACATGGTTGGACCCCTTAAAGGGGGAACCCACAAGAAAAAATACTTACTGGTCATGGTGGATAAATTCACCAAATGGATAGAGGCCAAACTTGTTAAAACATCCGAATCCGGACCGGTGATAGACTTCATATCCGGGGTCGTACACCATTATGGCGTCCCCCACAACATCATCACTGATAACGGTACGAACTTCACGGCCGATGAGGTAAATCTCTGGTGCAGCAAAATGGGCATCAAGCTCAATTATGCCTCAGTCTATCACCCACAAATCAATGGCCAAGTGGAGCACGCGAACGGTCTTATAATGAGCGGCATTAACCCCAGGCTAGTGCGGTCCTTAACGGAGTCTAACACGCACTGGGTAGAGGAGCTCGACTCCGTACTCTGGGGGCTGCGGACCACGCTGAACCGTAGTACCGGATATACACCCTTCTTTATGGTGTACGGCGCGGAGGCAGTCTTGCCCTGTGACATAATTCATGACTCACCTCGAGTGCGCATGTACGAAGAAAGAGAAGCCGAGCTTGATCAGCAGGACAGTCTGGACACCTCGGAGGAGGAGCACAATGTAGCAAAAGCCCGTTCCGCATTTTATAAGCAACAGGCTTGCAGATACCAAAGCAGAGAAGTACGGGCCAAAACTTATAACTTTGGCGGACTAGTTCTACGCCTGCCAGATAAGAAAAAGAACAAGCTCAAGCCCAAATGGGAAGGCCCCTTCATTATTGACCAAGTTCTGACCGGTGGAGCGTAGCAACTGCCGGATGCATCAATTAATTGACTCGAGCCGAACCCATGGAACGCGGCCAGGCTCGGAAGATTCTACTCCTAGCACCGGACCCTGTGTTTGTCCCCTTCCTCTGTCCATTTTTTATACATTATCTGTCTTGTTTTCCTCTCTTTCTTTTATTCTTTCTCTAGGCCTTCAAAGGCCAACTTGCGCCTCGTTTGCACATTACAGATGCGCTAGCCGCACCCATCATACCTGGGGGCTTCTTTCATAGAAGCTTGATTATTTATTTGGGCCTCGTGCCCCGCACATGTGTTATGCGTCCACATGTACCTTTTTCGCCATTATATGCATCGATATGACTTAAGTTTTGGCCAAGCTGGGTTGCCTGGCTCTTGTATTTATGCCCTACGTTCCCGTTAATTCGGCTAGGGCATAAGGGGAGCACCTTTGTGATTGTTACTGCCGGGTCAGCCGGATGTGTACCTCAGACTGGGTGAAGCCGAAAGCTAGCGTTCTTAAGGGAATATTCGGTCGGCGAACAAAAGATGATTTTTATTTATTTTCCATATTTGCCCCCAGATGTTTTTTCCTGCATTTCCTATCACAGTCCGGACATGCACTTCAGGGCATGCTTACCCAGGGAAAGGAACCCTTAACGGAACTATTCTCCCTGGAAGATGTTTCTTACTACCCATGTAATATAACATAACTAGTTGGGCACTTGTCTGTTCAAGCACCAATGACCCCTATGCCTGGTCTCCATGCATACCCCGGTTCTTATATAACTGAGTGGGTATTCGGATAAACTCCGGACTATCGGGTCCCGAGGTTGAAGCGAAAAGGTCCGCCATGACAAATGATCTACAATCCAGCTAGAAGGCATTATACATGTCACTTTAATTACATAGTCATGCAGACTGACTAAATTCCTCCTCTATACCATCCAACAGGCGGTCTAGATTACAATCCTATTGGGAATACTTTGCGGCTAATTCTACTTGCCCATATACTAAGCTAACGGGGATCTCTTTTCCGTCAGGCCCCATAGGTCCGACCTTGGCCATGTGATTTGGGTCAGCCTTGCTGTACCGCGTCTTCACCATGGCCCAGGCTTCTCGGGCACCTTGTCGGCAGGCCGATATCTTCCATAATCGGAAGCGCTTCCATGCTCCCTTGAGATTCTCCATAAGCTCTGCAACGCCTTCTAGAAGGGAGGCTGACGGCCACAAGGCCTGGGCAACACCTTGCATCACCTACCGAACTTGTTCGTGCAGATGCGAGAGCTCGGATAGAAGATCACCTGCAGACCCGGGCATTTCCTCCGCAGGACGACCCGTCAGCATACCTATAGACATAACGCTGTTAGTCGGCTTCTTCATCGAACTCCTTCACAAGGATTCATTCAAGCACTTATTGAAAATGCCACGCCGAATCCGCTTTTTCTCCTTCTTGGAGTCTGCAAGCTAGGCTCGAACGTCTTTTAGTTCCACACTCAGCTTGACATTGGCGTCTTGGAGATTGTTTTTCTCCTGCCTAACCTCAATGAGCACGCGTTTGCCAGCCTCTAGCTGTCGCACGACATGCTGGTGCTCCGGATTTTCTCTGGATTCATCTGCAATATCTATTGTTAGATCTGCAGCCACGCCGCACACTATATGGTACAATCATTCTTTAAAGTAAATGTTACCAGTGGGAGGCTTTTTCGGTTCCTGCAATGCGGCAATAGCGGCCCGCAGTTGGCTCTTGCATTCCTCCAGCTCCTGGGACAGCCTAGTATTCTTCTCTGTAAGAACCTGCACAATAAAGATGATCCTTAAATCAGTCCTGCTAACTGTTTCAAGTCTTAGGGGCTACAGATACATATAAATCGCCAGATTTACTTACCCGTACATCCTTTACATACTGGTCTGTAGCTCTGGCTAGACCATCTTGAGAAGCACGGAGGTACGCCTCTCCAGAATTAAAGGCATCAAATGCCTCTGGTGAGAAACAAGCATCACGGAGTACGGCCCGGCGACGCCTATGATTCATGGTGCTTTCCACTTCTGAGTTAGTAGCGGATAATCTATCCGCATCCTCTGTAGGGGGATTATCCCGCGCCTGCCCCATATCGGCTTCCGCCTCTATGTCCGGTCCTGGCGCCCGACTGGTGGAGGCATGATCAGCAACATTGCCGGACATATTCCGGCGAGCGTTTTTCTATTAAAAAAACACAGGCGTCATTACATTTTGAGAAAGACGACAACCATGAAGCGGGGTTTTTATACCTTTGCACCGGCGTCTCCGTCCTGACCGCCTTCCTTTTTGGCCTACCCGGCCTCGGCGCCTCTTGTTGGAGAGTTGTTGCGGGTTCGGCAGGGCGTCCCCAATGACTTCCCTATAAAAAAATGCCATGTGTATATGGTGGGTGAAGTGTCTAAAAGGGGATCCTAGTTTTTGGAGTTGGGATTTTTTGTTTTTCTTACGTGCAATGCAGGGAGCAGTCTGGGATAGTCGGCCGTAATGGCCACCATGGCATCATCGCAGCTTAACTGATAGAACTGCCGTTCTATCAGCTCCACGGAGATGACCGGATCTTCTTCAAGTCCGGAGTCGAGGGCCCGGTCAGGGTCCTCCGGTTGTGGAGAGGGGCTGCTAACCTCCTTTATGGCTTTTCGCAGTTCCTGCCGCAAACTGGCAAGGTGAATACTTATGACAAAGAATGTGGGAAAATGGAAATAAGGGGATATAGCTTACCCAGCTTGGAGGATTGTACATGGAGAATCCATCCCGTGGCTTGATGCGGGTGAACTCCTCCTCCTCTCCCTTGAACAGTTCGGACAAAATTTTTGCTAAAGCGGCAGCATCACCCGGACCCTTACGCCCGTAGTGGGTGGTGTCATCCGCCCTGTTGAAACACCACAAGGGGTACCCACGGTATTTAAGTGGTTGCACTCCCCGCATTATGCAAATCGACATAACTACGATTATTGTCAATCCTGATTGAGCCAGTGCTTTGATCCGGTTCATCAGATAGAGGACTTCTCTGCTGTCTTCCACCTGGAGGCTCCGTGGGTGCCAACTTCGGCGTTTCTTTAGAGGAGCATTGTTGAACTCAGGAAGACCCCGCCGAACAGGGTCCGGAATGGGAACGTCCTCCATATAAAACCATTCCGAAGGCCAGTCTTCGAACGACTTCTTCGGGGCACCGGACAGGTATCCGGTATCGGCGATGCGCCATATTTCGGCTCCGCCCACTTGATAAAGTGATTCCCTCTGTGTGCAAGGAACGAGGCAAAATAGCCTTCTCCACAGCTCAAAGTGAGCCTCGTAGCCCAGGAACAACTCGCAGAGAGCAACATAGTCGGCGATATGTAGAATGGAGCCAGGGGTGAAATTGTGTAATTGGAGGCCGTAGAACTCCAGGAGCCCGCGGAGGAACGGATGAATTGGAAATCCGAGTCCCCTTATTAAGTAAGGAACAAGGTAGACCCACTCCCCCATGGAGGGACAGGGAAAGCTCTCCGCTTGCTCCCCACCATTATAGGTGGCAAGCCCGACTCGAACGGGCACCATATACGCTGGAGGGAGAAATCCCTTGGTTTGCAGTTCGACCAATTGACTGTGTGGGACTGAACACCTCTCCCAATCACCGAGATTCGGGCTACGGGGGCGGGAGGAGGAGCTGTGGAGGTCGGCCATGCTGGAATGGATCTTTCTGAAATGCGCTCTGATGGATTCTCGCTGAGGGGAGGATGGTGTGGGTCGGATCTAAGAATTCCTATAGACAATTTATTTATCTGGCTAGGGGGGCAAATGTAAAAATGCCCTGGTACCTCGTATTCATTCGGCACATGGGAGGTAACCCTTATTTGGCACGGGAGTCAAGAGGTTCAACATTTATAGGGCCAGACATTGCTTACAAACACTTGGAAATTGAAGAAGAACCCGCCTTGCAATGCCGAAGACAATACTGCGCGCCGGACTTGTCGTCATTGAAGCCTGGCTCGGGGGCTACTGAGGGAGTCCTGGATTAGGGGGTCTCCGGACAGCCGGACTATAACCTTTGGCCGGACTGTTGGACTATGAAGATACAAGATTGAAGACTTCGTCTCGTGTCCGGATGGGACTCTACTTGGCGTGGAAGGCAAACTAGGCAATACGGATATGTATATCTCCTCCTTTGTAACCGACCTTGTGTAACCCTAGCCCCCTCCGGTGTCTATATAAACCGGAGGGTTTAGTCCGTAGGACAAGAGACAATCATACCATAGGCTAGCTTCTAGGGTTTAGCCTCTCCGATCTCGTGGTAGATCAACTCTTGTAATACCCATATCATCAAGAATAAATCAAGTAGGACGTAGGGTTTTACCTCCATCAAGAGGGCCCGAACCTGGGTAAAACATCGTGTTCCCTACCTCTTGTTACCATCCGCCTTAGACCCACAGTTCGGGACCCCCTACCCGAGATCCGCCGGTTTTGACACCGACAGGGGATGTCAGG